>NW_005871430.1:795227-852167 GCF_000147115.1 Myotis lucifugus | reverse complement strand
CCTCAGACCAATTCCTGAGAGATAGGCAGCTTGGGCTTCAGAAAGAGCCAGAGGTGAGGTCACTGCCCAGAGTGTCTCTTTCCATGGATGAGCTGGCTAAAGTGGAGAGGAGCCCCCGGGGAGATAGATCTCACACGCGCGTCTACATGGCACGCCTCCCCACCACACCAAGGTCAAGAACGAGCGAGGGGCACTCTCGAGTGCGAACACGCCCTCTCGCCTCGCCTGGAATAGTCTCACCTACTCTGGATTTTGAGCGGATCACAATTCTTAATGAGAGGTGGGGGCTCTTCCGTCTCTCCCAGATTTTTCTGCGCCCGGGTCTATTTTCAAGTGGGTAAGCCTGGCACTCTCCGCCGAACAGACTTCCAAACCACCCCCCCGGTTTCCGCCCCCCCCCCCCCCCCCCCCCCCAGATTTCCGCTTCTAGGTGACAAGAAGTCGAAAAGGCTGCGAACTGCTGGGAAAATGGATGGTCAAAAAGGGTACGTTTCATCTGACAACTGAAGTCCAGCGCGGTGGATGCAGAGGGGAAGGAAAGCCCTTCAGGTCCTAACTTCCGCCTCTGCTCCTAGATGCCTGTGATGCCTGCACAGACCGGCTTATGTTCATTGTAATTCTAATTCTGATGTGAGCCCTGGGAAACCTGTCCCTCGTGGTACAGCCACCACCTCCTCCCGGCACCGCATAATCTGGGATATAATCCTTCTACTGACTGCTGGACTTTGACAAAAGAACCAGATTTTTTCCTTTTTTTCCCCTTCTAACTGGAATCTTGAGATTTGGATCAGTCTCTGGAAAAACCTACAAAACTCTAGTTATACTCTCTCCGTGGTGCTGAAGCCAGATTCCCAGCTGTTAAATCCTGTTCAGCTCTTACATTGGGTTCTAGTAGTAAACTTTTTTTTGTCTGTTTGTTTTTCCTCTTGTTTTGTCTCGCAGTGGTAACTTTCTACGAATTTAAATAGGTATATAATTGAGCCAGAGCCAGGTTCTTTGTTTTCGTATAAAGGTGGCAGACCTTTGGTTACTGATCTATTATTTTAGCGCACTACAGTTTGTCTCTTTGTCTTTGTACTATGCCAGACCTGAGGTGGAGAAACGGTGGTCAGACTGGGAAACACTAGGCTGGTTTCCACGTCAAGCTTGCACCCCAGCTCTTAGAACTACATTTCCCACAAAGCTGGACTACAACTCCCATGAGCCCCCGAGCGCGCCCGGGAAACGCAAATTGACAGCTTCCTGTCTCGCGAAAAGCCTCTTGGCCCACGATCGGAATGTAAACGTGGGGCTTGGGGGGTGGGTTTTTTTCTGGGTCCTACAGAAGAGGAACGGACGAATGGACAAGTAGTTAGACGTTTCTCTCTTCCCCGCTCCCTTTTCATACCTCGATCTTTCCAGGAAAGTGCCGGTTTACGGGAGTGGGACCTGTGTGTGTGTTCAGTGCTTCTTGGAGCTCCTCGCGGAAACTCGCCACAGGAGGAGCTGTTACTTGAATTCGATTCTTAGAGGGTCCTTGGACTGTGGAGTGAAGCCTCTGCTGCCTCGGTGAGAGTTGTTTGCTCATAAAACAAAATGCTGGTACTGGGCGGGATCCCGGTAGGTTGTGGGGTGGGAGGAAGGCATGGCGACATTTTTCGGGTCGTGTGGGGGATTGCTCTCCGGTATTAGTGATCAGAGGTTCCGGTTTTCTGATCCTGTGGGTATTATCCCCTCCTTCCCTCGTTGATTTAGAGTTAAATTCATCATGAGAATGCCCTTTCTACTACTCCACTAGTTACTAATATTTTCGAGATTAAAATCTTTTTTTTTAAAAATATTTTATTGATTTTTTACAGAGAGGAAGGGAGAGAGATAGAGAGCTAGAAACATCGATGAGAGAGAAACATCGATCAGCTGCCTCCTGCACATCTCCTACTGGGGATGTGCCCGCAACCCAGGTACATGCCCTTGACCGGAATCGAACCTGGGACCTTTCAGTCCGCAGGCCGATGCTCTATCCACTGAGCCAAACCGGTTTCGGCGAGATTAAAATCTTTTTAACTTTAAAAAAGTTCAACACAATGACTGCTTTAGTGCTTACTGGCAATGCGTGGCGCACGCACGAATACCTGTGTGTGGTCATTTGGCAGCCCCCCTCCCGGTGTTAGGTGTCCGCTTGGGAAATGTACTTCACCCAGAGAAGGGACAAGGCACTGTACTGACTCAGGCGACTGGGGCTCTCCTCCTCCTCTAGCCACAAATCTCATTACTCCACCCTTACACCCTTTGGACTGGTTCTTTGGTTAAATAAAGGGTTGAACTAGATAATCACTTCGAAAACTTTCCGATTTGGGCTTTGAGATATATAAAGGTAAATCATTTGAGCATTTTGCTGTAATTTGCATATAAAAATATGTGGCTTTTAACTCTTAAAAATATATAGATTTAAAGAAAATAAAAACTACCTTTAATCTCACTACCCAGTGTTAGGTTTTAATCTTTCCTTGTGCTGTGTGTCTGTTGGGGGGGAGATGGAGGGAACAGGAGGGAAAGTGTAAGACTGAGATTCTACTGCATAATTTTTCACTTAATTTGCATTTCCCATTAGCTTCCCATGATTCTCATTGACTAATGTTCTACTCAATAACCTCTCCATTGTGGCTTGCAGTTTTTACTTACTTGCAGTACATGTCTTTGAGTCACTGATTATTTTGCTGACAAATGCCTAGAGGTGGAACTGAGTGAATGAATGGTGTAGCTTAAACATTAAGGAGAAAATGTATTTTAGCAGATAGGTCAAGGTTATTCATTTTTGTCACATAGCTGTTTTTCTTTTAACTAGCAAACTATTTCTGCTATCACTACTCTTGTCTTATGTTAAAATAGACAATCTTCAGTTTGTAGATGTTCCTCATTGGATTGCAGCCGTGGGCAAACTACGGCCCACGGGCCAGACCCGTTTGAAATGAATAAAACTAAAAAAAAAAAAAAAAAAAGACCGTACCCTTTTATGTAATGATGTTTACTTTGAATTTATATTAGTTCACACAAACACTCCATCCATGCTTTTGTTCCGGCCCTCCGGTCCAGTTTAAGAACTCATTGTGGCCCTCAGTCAAAAAGTTTGCCCACCCCTGGATTAGAGTCAAGAACAAGAAGATCCAATTTAAGCGAGCAGAATTAGTGTTTTGGTTTGTACCCAAATAGGTCAGATTCACTTTTTTTGTCTGCATCTAGTTCCAGATGTTAGCAGTTTGAAGTTCTGTTGCAGAGTGGGAATAGCCATCAAGTGACAGGCATATTTCTAAGACAACCTCAGTGGCACCTTATAACAGTTCGGGCAAAACATTTCAATAATTTTGAAACAAAGCTTGCGCTAGAATTCTGTATGTCAAATAGTGCGGCTGTTGAGCACCTATTAAAAAGATATTTAACACAGCTCTCTGGATTTCCTAATAGAGGATAGCTGTGCTGTTCCTTTCTTCTTTCCTTTAGGTTTGTGTGTGAAGGGCAGGTTTTGTTCCTTCCCTCTGGCTCGCATTGTTTAGGCGATGAGAGTATGATGGGGAGTACAACTGGAAGCAAACTCATAACCCAGGTTTGAGACCATCTTACTTTGGCAAGTATTTAAGTAAAAATGAGGTCAAGTCCACAAATTTCCAAAATTCTTTAATGGATAAGCTTAATGCCCAGCAGCTTTAAAAACACACTATTAAAAACAGCAACTCACGCTGGTCAAAGGTAAAGAGAATATAGAGCAGAAACAGTGTTAGCTGACTTTGCTTACTAATCTGACAGTAGAGACCAGGTGTTTTCTTCCTCTGGTGTGACTTCTCTTGCATTGCTGGGTTTGAGAGTGGTAATTTGGCAGTTAAGTGGCACCTGATACCAGTGTGATATATTCCTAGGAAAAACCAATGATGGGTGAAGTCCTGACTCGATAATGTACCATGGTCTTTCTAGTTGTTTCTATTTAAATAAAAGATATAAAATGCCATGTTATCCCAAACAATCCTGTGAGAGGTTAAAAAAAAAGACTTAAGACGGAGAAAGAGGGAAGGGAAGCTTCCTGGGCATGACACCATTTGCAAGGTCACAGCGAATACCCCAACAAAGGGCAGATCTTTTCTTTTCAGTTGGTACTAGATAATTGTTCGGAACATATATGTGCTGAGGCTTGGACTGGGGTTCTGCTCGACAAAGCATCTGCTCTCGGACACCCCAGCGTAATTCCTTCCTATGGTCTTCACCAGGTAATCGCATTGAGTCCCAGTCTCGTTTGTACTCAAAATAGCGGGCTACCCGGTCTATCTTGCCCCGGTTTCGGCTTAACTGGTCCAGCCTTGGGAGAATAAAGGACTTTGGTCGGCTGGCAACTATCAGGTCTTGTTCATAAGCTGGAGGGCCCATTCCTTCTCTTTGCAGATAGCCACTGAGCTGATCTTGGTATTCATGTGGTAGATTAAGTTTTTCTGAAGTATCAACAGGGGACTCGCCGTCTTTCGGGAACTGAAGGTTCATCAACCTTTGTCTTAAAGCCCACAGATCCATATCAATTTCTGTACCAGACTCTGATTCACTGATAATGGACTCATCTGTCACTAATACTTCCCCATCGGGCTTCCTACGCAGCACCTTTCTCTTCATCACTGGCTTGCGGAGTCTCTGGGAGGCCTCTGAGACTGTTTCTGAGGTGACGTTACTTTTCGCATGTGGGTACTGCAGTTGCATGGGAAAAGCATGTTGCTTTCCTGGGGTTATTGAAGCTTTGCTGTAGGGATCGTATTGGGTTCCTGAAGCTTTGCTGTAGGGATATTGGGTTCCTGAAGCTTTGCTGTAAGGATCATATTGGGTAGGCCAGGCTTCTCTCCTGACATCTCCCTCACCCTGCCCTGCACAAATCTGGGTGAAAGCTGTAGCAGCCGCTAACATTTGTTCTTCTGGATCCATATTGGCCCAGTTTTGTCCACTAGGTCCCATGAGTTCCTCCATTGCTTCCCTCACATTGGAGGGCCTTCTGCAAGAGAAAACACTGATCAGTTTTCTAATAATAAATTTCTGTCTCACAAACTGTTCACTCCTTTTTTGTCAGTGAAATGAAAAATAGCTAAGGCAATCATAACTGTAATAGTTAAATATTACAGATTAGTACAAGATAGTATGGGAACAGTTTGCAGGAGCATTAACTGAGTTCTGGAGAATCCTGCTTTATTTTTTAAAACATTCAAATATTGGTCTCTTGTGTGTTTTTTTAATACATTTTTATTGATTTCAGAGAGTAAGGGAAAGAGAGAAACATCAATGATGAGAGATGTTCGGTCGACTGCTCTTACAGGCCCCCTACTGGGGATCAGATGAAGCCCACAACCCCAGTTTGTGCCTGACCGGGAATCAAACCCTAACCTCCTGGTTCATAGGATGACGCTCAACCACTGAGCCACACCAGCTGGGCTGGAGAATCCTGCTTTCATTTCCACCCTCTTCTTATTCACTCCTACTTCCTACTGCCTGCTAGCCCTTGCCACCTTTAGTAGCTCACAGGACAGGACAGGTGAGTTTTAGCATAAGAAAAGCTTAAGATTACATGATGTAGGGCATTGGGCTTAATGACCATTATGTAACTTGTACTGAGAAGGACACTTCATGTATCCAACACTGTTCTGTGTGCTTTATACTAGTATTCATTCATGCAATCCTCATAACCGGGTAGGTACTCTGATTATCTTTTCACAGAGTCAGAGAGATGAAATACCTTAGCCCAAGATTACACAGCTAGTACGTTGCATAGAATTCCAATGTATGGATGTACTGTAATTTTTCAGCTAGTCCATGATTGATTTATTGTAGGCTTACAGTCTTTTGTTGTTAAAAAATGAATGTTACAATGTGTATCTTACAAATTTTTACATACTTGTGCAAGCACAAATGCCCTTTCCCACTCTTAAGATTTTAACAAAGTTATTTCATGTTCTCCTCTAGCACTTTTATAGTTATATGTTTTAAATGTAAACTTTTAATCTATCATAGATATAGAAACTCAAAGGACAAAAAACAAAACGAGCTACCCAGACTTAAATTACATGGTCAGCCTTAGTACAGATGTGTAGATGATCTTCTATTACCTAAAATAGCCATCAGTCATAGATTATCTAGTACCATTTTTAAGGATGTAGTATAGTTGTCCTCAGATAATTTTTTTTCAGAACATGCATTAAATTTGACTTTAAAAAAGGATCACGATGCTTAATTACCTTCTTTCTGCCATCAAAATGGTTTAAAGTGGGAAAATCTTGACTCCAGGTTCTACTTCCAATATAAAGTACAATCATTGACAAATTTCTTCAATCAGGCTAGCTTCTATTGTACCACCTTTAAGACAGAAATTCGTATTAGATGACAGGACATGTAAGCTACTAGTTTATCTGATACTGGAAAGCAATAGACACTCACAGTAGACATATATTCCATATCAAAAGATCTCTCTTTTTAAAAACTTTTAAAGAGAGGAAGGGCAAGAAAGAGAACATTGATCGGTTACCTTCCACATGTGCCATGACCAGAGATCGAACCCACAACCTGGATATGTGCCCTGACTAGGAATCAAACCTGCCACATTTTTGGTGTACAGAATGATATTCCAACCAACTGAGCCACACCACCAGGGCCATATCAACAGATGTTGATGGGAAAGATTCAACACATGTAATGAGAAGTCAAAAGGAAATGTTTTAGGGGGAAAATATCAGTAACAACAGTCCCTAATCATCTCAGCTACAGAATAGAGATATGAAATTTACAGTCATTTTCCTTAAATTCTGACGACTGAAACCTTAACAATGCTAGCCAAACATTTATGTTACTATCCTTTTCCCCTTTAAATTGGCTACACAGATGAAAAAGAATATCATCTGTGGATGGTCAGCCCTAATAATTAAGGTAATCTTGTATCCCTGGGCAAAGCAAAAGTCTACTTAAGGCATTAAATTAACTCTTAGATTCTATTTGAACATAATTGAAAGCTACTGACATGATCAAAGGAACCAACACTAAAACTGTATCCTTTTTACTCTTTTTTCAGGTAGTGCGGACCCTTATGATTCATTTATTCCTGGAGTTGTCTTATCATGGCTGAAAATGACACAGACAGAACCCAGACTGACAAACTCCTAAAAAGAGTACAAGAACTAGAGCAGGAGATAGAAAGACTTAAAAAAGAACAGGCCAACACAAAGGACTCAAATGCTAGAGAAAATTCTTCAGGAGCTAGAAAAGCTAAGCGTGCATTTGACTTCAGTGCTCATGGTCAAAGACATGTAGCCCTAAAGATAGCCTATCTGGGCTGGGGATACCAGGGCTTTGCCAGTCAGGAAAACACAAGCAACACTATTGAGGAGAAACTGTTTGAGGCTCTAACGAAGACTCGACTAGTAGAAAGCAGACAGACATCCAAGTATCACCGGTGTGGGCGAACAGACAAAGGAGTTAGTGCCTTTGGACAGGTATGGACCACTAAGCTGTTTCTCAAAGCAAGCAATACCAATATATTCTAGGTGTACATACTGAGGACTCTTTATTTGTATCTCTAACAAATTATCTTTCTCTAATTCCACAGGTGATTTCTCTTGACCTTCGTTCTCACTTTCCGAAGGGCAGGGATTCAGAGGATTTTAATTTAAAAGATGAAGTCAACGATGATGCCAAAGAGATCCGTTACACTCACATTCTCAATCGGGTGCTCCCTCCAGACATCCGTGTATTGGCCTGGGCCCCTGTAGAGCCCAGCTTCAGTGCTAGGTTCAGTTGTCTTGAGCGGACTTACCGCTACTTTTTCCCTCGTGCTGATTTAGACATTGTAACCATGAACTGTGCAGCTCAGAAGTATGTAGGCACACATGATTTTAGGAACTTATGTAAAATGGATGTAGCCAATGGGGTGATTAATTTTCAGAGGACTATTCTGTCTGCTCAAGTACAGCTAGTGGGCCAGAGTCTGGCTGAGGACAGATGGCAAGAACCTTTTCAGTTATGTCAGTTTGAAGTGACTGGCCAGGCGTTCCTTTATCATCAAGTCCGCTGTATGATGGCTATCCTTTTTCTGATTGGCCAAGGAATGGAGAAGCCAGAGATTATCGATGAGCTGCTAAACATAGAGAAAAATCCCCAGAAACCTCAATACAGGTAAATTTAAGTATAAATATATATTAAAAAACAGCCATTGCTTTTAGATTATTTTGAAATATATTCTAATGTTTGTTTCTATTCCCACAATTGTCTGAATAACTAAGTCAGTGAGTCTTTCTTCATGAAGTTTTTAGTCTAACTTGTAAAATGTTATGAACATGTAAGAGGGAGTGGTATCTTTGAATTTTCTCCTGTTACACTCCTATCCCAGGAATAAGAAATAGGTGTTTGGACCAGGCCTCTTAAATAAAAGCACTTTCATTTCTACATTCCCCCACCCCCACTGAATTTATGTTAAGAAGTATTGTTAGGTTCTGCTAAAGTTAAACAGTAAGCATTCAAACTATTCATATTTAAATCTTGCTTGTTTTGTATTATAGAGTAATCATACTACTACTCTGGGATTTTTCCTAATTTTCAGTTTCTGAAATGGTAGGAAAAGTAGGAAAAAGAGCTAACTTTCCTTTTGAGAACAGGCTGAGGTCAGACAGACCAATAACTCATTCCTAAGCAGTGAAATGTTTAAGTTTCTTCATACTATGCAGAATTGACTAGTTTGGAAAAATACCACCAGCTGTTTTAAATTTTATAGGCATATGGTGGAGCCAAGTGAACTCACTTGTAGGTGACTTGTTACCATTGAAATGTACCCCAGTATAGACCAAGCAGTTGCCCCAAGGTTTGTTGTTTGTTTGTTTTTTAGTTAGAATGTTGTGAAAGGTTAGGGGTAGTGCTGTATTTTCTTAACTATTAGATACTTAATATTGACAAAGTTTTCCCCCTCCTTTTAACCCAACTAAGCTTGTTTTTCAAGAACTGTTGGATGGCTGCTATGTATTCTCATGTTGTTTTGTCTCCTCTCTAGTATGGCTGTTGAATTTCCTCTAGTCTTGTATGACTGTAAGTTTGAAAATATCAAGTGGCTCTATGACCAGGAGGTTCAGGAGTTCAATATAACCTACCTACAACAACAGTGGGCTAATCAAGCTGTTAAGACTCACGTGTTGTATAGTATGCTACAAGGACTCGAGTCTGTTGCTGTGCCCTGTGAGACAGGTATGATAGGGAAATCAACGGGTAAAATTATCAGTACCAAAATTATACATGGTTATGGGGAGGTAGATTTATATAAAGTTTGGAGGTGATTCTATTGTGGTAAAGTATTCATGTAATGACTGATTGTACATATTATAGGAACAGAGACGGATGAAGTAATAGAATGGAGAAATGTTAAGCCCTGTGTCATAAAGCAGACCAGTGCCTTTGTAGAAGGAGTGAAAATGCGCACATATAAGCCCCTAATGGATCGCCCTAAATGCCAAGGACTGGAATCCCGGATCCAGCACTGCGTACGTAGGGGACGCATTGAATACCCACGTTTACTCAATGAGACAGAAACAAAAGCCAAAAGGGAGTGTAATGACACACTAGAAGGAGAAAATACTATGTCAGAGAAACCAACAAAGAGAGTCTGTGTTGATACAGAAATTAAAAGCATCCTTTAACCACAGAAAACTCTCCAGGACCTAGGAGGCAACAACTAGCTAATGGTAGGTGGGTAAAGAGGAAATACAATATTTACTGCAATAAGTCCTAGAGTTCTGATGATCAGCTCTTAAAAGAACAAAACCAAAAAGACCATACGCTCTATTTAAGGATGTTCAAGCTTCAACTGGGAATCAAACATTCATTCTGGTCCAAAAGGATTAAGAGATGGAAGAAGCAAAAAGCAGATGGAAAATAAAGATGTATTTACATACACCTGGAAACCTGTGCCTCATGTTCAAATTTATTAAACCTGATCCTGCAAGTGTCTATCCTTTTTTAAAGCAAATGAGATATTCACTACCCATCTGAATTAGCATGAAGAGCATGCCCGGCTGTCTTGTTTTCTAGGACAAATTAAAAAAATAAAATTTAGTCAAGTATTTGATAAATTGGTGCAGTGTGCACTGCCAGGCACAATACTACCTGACAGTGACCTAACTCAATGAGGCACCACATCTCTTACAAAGCTTATCAGTTTAATGCTGTCTGAGCCACAAATGGTCTTTGTTGTATGTATTTTTTTTTAAATATTTTACACATATAAAAAAACATTGTTAGCCCACAGGCCATAAAGAAAACAGGCCATGCAGTTTACCAACCCCTGGCCTAGAGATTTAAGGAAAGCTCTGATGGAGATCTCCAAGCTGAATTGTGTAGAACAGATGGGAGCAGAGTTAAATGACAACATTTGCATAGTTTAGAAAGGTAAGCAAGGGTCCTATCCACAGAGCCTTGTAGGCCTTCCTAAAAATGCTTAGATTTTTATCTTGAGGAACCACTGGGGTGGGGGTGGGGAGGAATTAAAAAGCCAGAATTGTGTAGCACAAATATTGCTCTGTGTATACTGTGGACTGGAAGAGGGCAAGACAGTAGGACCAATTAGGAGGCTGTTGGAGTAATCAAGGAAATTGATGGCCTAGATTAGATTTGTAGTAAGGGGTACAGAGAGAAGAACATTAATTTGAGATTAAGAAAAGAGAAGCAAAAGGACTTTGGGTGAATGACTGTGAGGTTCACAAGTAGGGAGGCCGCCAGAACTCCCAGCATTCAGATGTAAAGCACATCTAACACACACTTGGACGTGAAAATGAGGCAGGGTTTTGCTTGTTCTCTAAGTTGATAATTAACCCTCAAAATATTTCTTATAAACACCAATATTTATTCAAAAGTGTTTCTCCCCTCCCCCCCCCACTCTAAAAATCAATGGAAAAAATATTCTCTGGTGAAGATTAACAACAACAAAAATAAGGAGTTGAGCTGGGCTGGTGTGGCTCAGTGGTTGAGCATTGATCCATGAACGAGGTAGTTACGGGTTCGATTCCCGGTCAGGGCACATGCCTGGGTTGCGAACTTGATCCCCAAGAGGCAGCCGATCGATGATGTTTCTCTTTCATTGATGTTTCTATCTCTCTTCCTCCTCCTTGCTCAGTGGTTAGACCAGCGATGGCAAACCTATGACACGCGTGTCAGAGGTGACACGCGAACTCATTTTTTTGGTTGATTTTTCTTTGTTAAATGGCATTTAAATATATAAAATAAATATCAAAAATATAAGTCTTTGTTTTACTATGGTTGCAAAGATAAAAAAATTTCTATATGTGACACGGCACCAGAGTTAAGTTAGGATTTTTCAAAATGCTGACACACCAAGCTCAAAAGGTTCGCCATCACTGGGTTAGACCATCAGCCCACAAACCAGAGTCATGGGGCACGTACCTGGGTTGTGGGTTTTTTCCTGCCCCCCCCCAACCCCGTCCAATGTCTCTTTCACATCAGTGTTTCTCTCTCTCTCCCTCTCCTCTTCCACCCTCCCTCTCTCTGAAAAGCAATGGGAAAAAATATCCTCAGAGAATTAACAAAAAAGATAATAAACATCAAGTAAATGAACTCAGACCTTCTGCCTCAGTATAACAAGTTTCATCATTGCAGAGTGTATTACTTATCCACAATTATGATTATACTATATGCGATCCAACGTTTTATTTACCAACCAACAAATAGCATGTTCCTACCTATGTTGAAAGCTCCAGGTATAAAAATATGCTCTATATCCTCAAGCTGGTAGCTAAAACATAACTAACATATGGGACAATTAGAAACAATACTAACATAAATAGTAAACATGCTGTGTAAGTGCACAAACTTAGTAGTGGGCAGGCTACAGACATATTAGACTTCACTGAGTCCCAGGTTTAGAATTTAAATAGTATAAGAAAGTGAAGTATGTGTCAACTTGTATTGTTGATGGGATTGCAAATTGTTATAGTTACTATGGAAAACTGGATGATCTTTAAAAAGTTAAAAATAGAACTACTTCATAACCCAGTATTTCCACTTCTGGGAATATATCCAAAGAAATCCAAAACACTAATTGGAAAAGATATATGCAGAGTTTCTTACAATAACCAAAATTCGGAAGCCACGCAAGTACCCATCAATAGTGGATTAAAAAAAACTACAGACAATGGAATATTACTCGGCCATAAAAAAGAATGAAATCTTACCACTTGCAAGTGAAATAAGTTAAACAGAGAGACAAATACCATATGATGTCACTTTTATATAGAATCTAAAGAACACAACATAACAGAAAACAGATTCATAGATGCAGAGAACAAACTAAGGGTTGCCAGATGGGAAGGGGGTGGGAGAACGGGGTGAAAAAGGTGAAGGGGCTAAGAAGCTACAAAACAGTCGCGGGGATGATAGGGAATATGGTCCATAACATTGTAATAACTATGGATGGTACCAGGAGGGCACTAGAATTATCAGGGGGATCACGTTGTAAATTATAATTGCCTAACCAATATGCTGTACACCTGAAACAAATGTAAAATAATATTGAACATCAATTGCAATTGGAAAGAAAGAACCCTGGCCCATAGCTCAGTTGGTTAGAGTGTTATCCCAATACACCAAGGTTGCAGGTTTGAACGCCTGTCAGGACACATACAAGAATCAACCAAAGAATGCATAAGTAAGTGAAACAACAAATCAATGCTTCTCTCTCCCCACCCCCTTACACTCTCTCTAAAAATCAATGGGAAAAAATACACTCAGGTAAAGATTAACAAAAACCAAAAAGAAAAAGAAATTACTCCTTATTTTTAAAAATCAACTCTAAAGAAATTATACATGGGACAGAAAGCAGTAAATAAAATGTCATGTTTGCGAGAGTCTATAGAAGCAAAGAGTAGAGGATCAAGGTCTTAGGTCTTAAGTGAATCATTTCCAGTAGGTGATACTCTATCAAGTCTAGAATAGCTTTTAGTGACATTATTTTAGGTGGTTACCATAGGGAAAAAACTCAAGACAATCATCATAGACGCAAGAGAGAAATCCCAAACTGTAACTTTGCAGAATTACTTCAGTTATATGAGGAAATGTTTGCATAAATTCAAAGTCTCTGACCCATGGTAGGGAAATAAATGTTAGAAGTCAAGTAGGGCTTAGATTTTACTTTCTTCACTACAAGATGGAAGGAATTATTTCAATAGGTTTTGAACTTTAAATGAGATTTTATATGTCAATAAATAAACAAAATGGAGCTTTGTGAGAAGTACACCATTTCAATGTTTATGCAATACAAACCTACCTACTAAAAAGATAAGCAGAGAATAAAGCAGGGACAGAAATGGAATAGGAAACTGGGTGAGGAGGAGTTCCAACACTAAAGCCAAAGAGATTGTTGGGTTTTTTTAATAAATATATTTTATTGATTTTTTTTACAGAGAGGAAGGGAGAGGGATAGAGAGTCAGAAACACTGATGAGAGAGAAACATCCATCAGCTGCCTCCTGCACACCCCCTCCTGGGGACGTGCCCGAAACCAAGATACATACCCCTGACCGGAATCGAACCTGGGACCCTTCAGTCCGCAGGCCAACGCTCTATCCACTGAGCCAAACCGGTCAGGGCCAAAGAGATTGTTTTGTGTGCTATACTATACAGCAGTGATTTTCAACCTTTTTCATCTCCTGGCACATATTAACTACTAAAATTCTGCGGCACACCAAAAAATATATTTTTTGCTGATCTGAAAAAAATAGGTATAATTTTTATTCATTCGCACTGGACTGCTATTGTGTTGGCTGTTGTCATTTTTTTATTTTTTACAATCTAAGAGAAAAGAGGTCAGTGCCCCTGAGGAAACAAGTATTGCATGTTTTAAAAATTCTTGTGGCACACCAGTGTGCTGTGGCACAGCAGTTGAAAATCACTGCTGACTAACATGTGACTAACATGTTATCTTATTTGCATTTTAATTATACCACACTCCCATTCCTTTTGAACATATGAGGGTAGGTATTTGCAAATAATAAAATCAAACTTTAGGAGGGCCCACAGGTAACTGTCAGTTCTTTATATCAAAGAGAAACTCTTTGTAATATAAAGACCTGATAATCTTTTTTCTTATAAGGAAACTTATATAGAGGCCAGAACACCTTATATTTTGAAAAATTACAGACTATATATTTTTTTCTTCATCTTAAATTGTCCTCTCGTGCCTTTAAGGGCAGTCCTATACTCAGGACAGCCCTCCTAAACTGAGAGGAGGTTGCTGTGTGTCCTGCCAGACTCCCCTGTTACAGCTGAGCACAGGCGAGCAGAGAAAGCATAGGCCAGGACAAGAATGACAGACAGTATTAACCAGAATACCCCAGGGTATCGTCTCTTCAAAAATCTTAAGCAATTTGGTGTCCCAGGTTTAGCTAATGTCAAGAGAAAGGATTCCAAGGGTGGATGGGGTACATTGGGTCAGTATTAACTATTACAGGGAGGCTACTGCAGAGTTAAATCAAATTCCTCTACCTTTGGGGAAGGTAAGCATGAAGCTTTATGTACCACAAAATTAGAACGAAACAAAACAAAAAAATAATCTAAAAAAGAACTGTAATTCAAAGAGACAACAAACTGGGGAAAATATTTGTACCAGGTTCAAAATTGCTCACTTAAATTCCTCTAGAAAGCTAATAAATAAAAAGGTATATACACCAGCAAAATAAGATAAATGATTTACCAAAAAAATAATAAACATAGAAAAAGATGTTTAATCTATATATATAAAAGCCAAGCGGCCAGAAGACAGAACGACTGGAACAACCAGTGGCTATAACGCGCACTGTGGCAGCCAACCAGCCCAATCTGGGCCCTGATTGGCGCCCCCCCAACCTCCCCGGCCCCTCCCCGCCACTGTCCCAGCCCCAGATGGGACCCCCCCCCCCAATCAGGGGCAGGGCCGGCGGCCAACCTACCATGCTCCCCCCTTCCACCCAGCCCAGCTGGATGGGCCCCACACGTGCACGAATTCTAGCACTGGGCCTCTAGTCTCATTAATAATGCAAATAAAAGCATTAAAAGACATCCTTCTAGAAAATTTTTCAGTACCCAGTGCTGGTCAGTGTACAGAGAAAAAAGCAACCTCTCCCTCTGTATGTGTGTGGGTGGAGTGGGAGGGGTATATCAATGTTTCTAGAGGGCAAATGTGACATTATGAATCCGAACTTAAATTGCACCATAATTTCTAAGCTATCATCCACTTCTGGGAATTATTGTAAGGCCACAAACGGGATAAGGATGCAAACAAGTATACGTACGAATAATCATGCCATCCTATGACGATGAAGAGACTGAAAAAGCACATGTCCATCATTTCAGGACTGGTTATTTAATATTCGGTTACATAATGCACGCGAATTACCACGCATGCATCACAGGGGATAATGCATGTCTACATTTGACGGACATGTGCTCCTAAAACATTACTAAGGCGCAATCTGCTTTTTAAGTGAATATGCTTTACTATATTCAAAATATGCAGTTACATAAAAATACTTGTATAAGTATAGCCACGTAAAGATATATTCATAATGAATACATTTGCAATAAACCAAAGGTGAGGCTTTTTGTTTTGTTTTTGGCTGATGGAATTTCGAGTATCTTCTTCTACTCTTCTTTATACGAACCTAATATTGCTTGATTTACTTATGAAAACAATGAGATTGTGAAATTTGTATCATCAGGAGCGGAGGGAAGGTTTATTTTCATTTTAGGGTAGGGCTGTAGGGTTGGATTTCAGATCCTAATACATCTGGGAAAAAGCTTCTCCCAGGGCGACACCTATTGGTTCAAAAAAGGGGTGACGAGGGGGTGAGCAGCCTTTTACACTCAAGTTTACAGAGAGACCGAGTCGCCACCACCTGGCCCACGCTGGGTGTCGTTTGTTTGTGACGCTTCGGGGTAGGCCGGCTCCCTCGCTGCGCCCGGCCCCCGACCCCTGGCCCGTCCACCTCGCTGAACCCCGACCACCGTGATATCGGGGGGCTCCGGCTGCCGAGGGTCCATTGCGTCGCCGCAACGAGCATCTAAGAAAGCTGCGAACTCGGGCAGACGGTACGTCCGGGCTCCGGACTGCGCGCCAGGGCATCGGTACCCGGGCCGGGAAGTCAACTCCGCGTACTCAGCCCCGACCTCTCCCCAGCAGCCGGGCAGCCCTCCGGGCACCACTCCACCTCTCCCATCCCGTCCCGCTTACCCGCCCAGCCGAGGTCCGCTCGCCACCCGGGTCCTCAGCTCCGCAGGTGTCAGTTGGCGTCCCGCAGCCTGCGCAGGCGCACTTCCTGCTCACGCACGGCGCACGCCCCAACCGCCGGACGCCGAGGTTTAAATCACTAGAACCAACCGGCGCCCTCGGCCCCGCCTTTCAGCGCTTCTATTGGTCCGGAGGGTAAACGCCTTTCACTTCTATATTCTGATTGGTTGATGGTTTTTCTTGTCCCTCCCCTCGGGCGGGAAGAAGTTCGGGATTCTGCGCCTGATGGGGACGCGTCCGAGTCCCGCGGTGTTTGAGCGCGAGCGCTGAACCGTCTCTTCGTCGCCAGGCCGACGGGACGCGGAGGGGAGGACGCTCAAACCCCTGTCTGCGGCGGTCTCAGCGCCCCGTCCACCTCATGGAATCAGTCTTACCCCTCCCGGCTCTGCGGGGTCGGGGGCGGCAGGTGGGTTCTCGACGCGGAGTCGTGACCCCGATCCCGCCTCCGCGCTCAGCCCGTCCACCGAGTCTGCCACGCGGGCTCTGTGTGAAGGCTCGGACGCGCGCGGAGGCCTTTCCGCGGCCCTGTTACCTCTTACTCTCCCTTCGTCTCAGGGCACATCCCATATATTGGAATAATTTTTATAACATTATTTTAAATAGTAGCAAAGTGTTCCAATATGTAAAGATCTTAGTTTTTGTTGTTGTTGTTTATCCTCACCAGAGGATTTTTTTTCCCATTGCTTTTGAGAGAGAGAGAGAGAGAGAGAGAGAGAATATATCACTGGTTGCCTCCTGCACACATCCCGATCCGGAGTGGGGAGCGATCCCACACCCCAGATGCAGGCCCTGGACCGGGAATCGAACCGGCGCCCCTTCAGGGCATACGCCGGCGCTCTAACCACTGAGCACAACGCTCCGGGCAGGATCTTAGTTTATTGGTTTCCTGTTTCTGGACATTTGGTAATTTTCTATTATTTTGCTACTATAAACAAGCTAAGTTAATGATATTAGTTCATTCTCTGGAACCATTCACCATTACTTTTCTACTATACATTCCCTGAAGTATGATTCCTGGTATAATGAGTTTGCTCCTTTTAAGGATTTTGATGTTTGTGGCCAGATTGCTCTCAAGCATGATTGTATGAAACTTACCAGCAGTGTGGGACAGGGTCCAAGTCCCTTCTCTATAAGCATCAAATGCCACGTCATGTCAGTCACACTTCTGCGAAGTCATGTACCTGACTGCTCTTTTGCAATTTGCATTGTCCCATAGGACATCTCCTGGAATATTTTGCAGGTACATCCAATGCCTTTTCTCTCTGCTTTTCTAACTCATACCCTGATGCCCAACTTTGAAATCTCACAGTTATTCTCCAATTATCTCTTACATCTCATTAAAAAAAAGATATCAGTCATTTAGAATGTCTTCTGCTCTTTCCATCTCACGGTCACGTGTACACTTCTTTTTCCTCAGCTGTCTTCCATCCCTTCAGCACCCTTATCCCTAAGTTTTTCCTTTCTACTGCTCCCGGAGGTGGTTGTTTTTTTCCCTAAAACAATCTGTTCATTCACTCCCCTGAGTAAAAGTCTTCAGTGATTTTCAATGACTAAAAAGTAAAAGTGCAGATTTCTGCATCAACAAGCATCTTTGGCAATGATAGACCACAGAAAGGAACGTTTAACATGCATACTCGATTGAAATGGAATTTTAATATTTTCTTTAAAAAAGTTAATAACTGACATCTTCAAACCACACCTTTACCATGTTAGCTTGTGGCTAACAAGGAAATAAGGGAAAACAATTTTATTTGAAAATAAGAGATTTCATTTCACCAAACTTGAATGATCACTATTTTTTAATTACTATCTGGTGTTCGTTTTGGTACTTTGTGATCCTAGACATTCCAAAATTAAAAGGTTGCAAATATTTTCCCTCCCCTCCGTAATAAAGCCAGACCATGTTCCAGATGGTATCACTCAAATGGTCTCTCCAGACAATTTGATTCTGCATATTTCTTTAGATAAAAATGTTGGTGATGTTTATCTATTGATGTTTCCAATATGTCTTTTCCTCCTTCCCGCTAACTTAAATTACAGATATTGAAAATACAACCCTGGCTGGTGTGGCTTGATTGGTTGGTTCAGTTCCCAGTCTGGGCACATGCCTTGGTTGTGGGCTCCATTCCCGGTTGGGGGCATGCAGGAGGCAGCCAATCTATGTTTTGCTCTCACATCGATGTTTCTCGCTCTCTCTCCCTCTCCTTTCCCCACTCTCCTTTAAAATCAATAAAAAATCTTTTTTTTAAAAAAACACAATAATCCATTTCAGTAATTTTACTAAACTCACTGAAGATCTTAGATAAGTTGGTAATGTCAGCAATTATTACCTTTAATATTTTCTCCTATAAAAAATAAATAAAAGACAAGTCATATTTCCAGTATTATAAGCAGAAAGATGTTATAAACTCTTAAAGCCCATTTGATAATTTTTTGTTATAGTCATTTTTCACCCCATTTCACCTTCCCATCGCAAGAAAATAACGGATAGAAAGTTAGGAGGGCTTCTATTTCCAGATATTTGGAAGCATTATCAGCAATAAAATCAGGAAAGATATGTTATTCTTGGAACAGTATTCCTCCATTTCACTAGCATAACAATTCAGGAGGGCATCTGAAGAGAAGCTGAGACATCCATGGCTTTTTAAAATATATATACTTTTATTGATTTCAGAGAGGAAGGGAGAGGGAACAGAGAAATAGAAACATCGATGAGAGAGAATCATTGATTGGTGACTCCTGCACAACCCCTACTGGGAATCGAGCCCAAAACCTAGGCATGTGCCCTGACCGGGAATTGAACCGTGACCTCCTGGTTCATAGGTCAACACTCAACCACTGAGCAACACTGGCCAGGCTCCATTACTTTTTACTGCTCCTATAGTACACTTGCAGTGTGTACTTATTGATATGCTTGAAGGCCTGGGGTTCTCACGGTGCCAGATCACAAAGGTTTCCATTTGTAGCCTGCAACATTGCCCCCAAGCAAGAATCCTATCCTGTCCTTAAAAGCCTTGAAACCTGGCATTGACGTGGCCTCCATGTGGATGAAAGTCCTTTCAGGCAATTCATTTCTAGAATAGGGAGGTTTCATCCATACTAAATATTTTCGCTGGCAAGTAATTTCCTTCTCTAATCAAACTTACCCAGAGTTTCCCAAAATTCCTCAGCTGCCTTTACATCGCAACTGCAGACTCCTCACTCACATTATGTGATGAGTAATGATTCTTGGATCATTTAAACCACCAAGAGCTGGTAGCAAATTCAACGTTGTAGTTGGGTCCAGCCTTTTCTTTCAACATCACAAACTTTGCGCTTTGGCTCTGATCAGTCACGGTGCGGAGAGGGATATGCCTCTGTGTCAGATCTTCAATCAGGCCCTTAACAGTTTCTCCATGTCTGATATGGGCCCGGTTTTGCATCTCAAATGGCCTCTGTGATCTAGGGCAGGATGTGTTTGTCTGTAATAAAAGGTCTTTTCCTTTGGCTGCGGGTAAGCAGAGAAGACACTGTCATTAACCTCACCCTTGCTGCACCTTGGTTTCAGTGGGGCAGAGGCATGTTATTAATTAGACGGAAAGGTCAAGAAACTGCAGGCAGGAAGACAACACAGAGGTTGCAATAGCACCACCAAGTGAGGCCCAGGAGGGATGCCTGGTGCACCGGGCACCATTTCAAATGCCGTAATCACAGCACTTCAGAGCTGAGTCCCTTTGTAAACAGTGCTGCGACTTCGATGCTCTCTCTCCTTCACTCACTGTGGAAAGACTTGAAGAATTGACTTTTTGTTTTTCCCAAGATAGGAAGATATGCGAGAACTCCAGGTCAGGCCTTCGGGAAAGCAAAGTACAGTGTAAGGTGGCAGGGTGGGGTGGTAGAAGTGACTCAGCCTTCAGGCTTGGTCTAGGAATAGCGTCTTTTCTAATAATTCTGAACCAGCCCCTTTATGCCTTCTCCTAGAAAACTACTTGGGCCTAGGAGTTGGGCAGCTAGAGAGTCACTCAGATTTCCAGAAAGCCCCTAAGACAAGGGACCTTTACATTGTGGTGACATTTTCATGCAATCTTGTCTCTTCTACACAAAGTAAAGACATTGGGTTATGTTGCCTCTGTGCCCAGCTCCTCCTGTATTTTACGCATTTGGTAAAATGGAGATGGAGGAAGACCTATAGGGAGAACATCCCCTAACAGCGGTTCTCAACCTGTGGGTTGCGACCCCTTTGGGGGTCGAACGACCCTTTCACAGGAGTCGCCTAAGACCATTGGAAAACACATATATAATTACATATTGTTTTTGTGATTAATCACTATGCTTTAATTCTGTTCAATTTGTAACAATGAAAATACATCCTGCATATCAGATATTTACATTACGATTCATAACAGTAGCAAAATTACAGTTATGAAGTAGCAACGAAAATAATTTTATGGTTGGGGGTCACCACAACATGAGGAACTGTATTAAAGGGTCACAGCATTAGGAAGGTTGAGAACCACTGCCCTAACAGTTCAGTCGAGTTGCTTTTGGGGTTATATAGTACAATCCCTTGACTATTGCCTCCGTCGTTTGCAGAGCAACAGCTCTAACCCTCTTTCAGTGAATCAGAGCTCACTTAACTCGCTTGCTGCTCACTCATCTGAGAAACCAATCTGTTCTGAACCTGAGCCTCCATCTTCAAAAGTCACTGTAGAAGACACTGTTCTTGACCTTCCTGCCCACTCCCACACACGCTGAATCCAAGCCCTGCCAGCCGTTAACCATTATCAGGGCACTCCTACATCCCACCCCCACTGCCAAGTTCTTCCTCATCCCATGCCCACTGCCCTCCCTGGCCCTGTGTGTGACCTTCTCAGAGAGTGGCTCCTGATGGCTGAAGTTTCCAACATTTATTCTCGCTTTCATGGAAAACAAGAAAAACAAAGCGTTTCCTGTTCTCAACTCAGCCCCACCGCACAGCTTTTTAATTGGGTGGCCCTGGTGAGCACCCACCAAGCTCAGTCTTGGCTGGGGAAAGAGACACAATGGATCCCACAGTGTCATGTTCGCTGGTGCCAGCCTGCATTCTTCCCGCTGCACTTTCAAAGCAAATTTGTGTAAACTTGAGGCCAATGTTGAAACCTCATGGGCGTTGTTTGTGGGTTTTCTTGGGTGGGCGAGAACAGGCAGAGGCTGCAGCTAGGGAGCAGTGTAACCTCCAGTGCCTCTTCTCCAGCGTGACTAGCCCATGTCCCAGCAGCCTGTAGTAGGAAGGGCATGTGAAGAGCATCCACTTGACTGCAGTCACGGATATTGGTTGAGAACTGCTGCTTGGGGGTGTCTTGCAAGAGCCTCCCACCCTGTACTCATCACTCCTCAGTGCGGTGGGTTAGTATTAGAGCTCCGGACTGTAAGGCCGGAGCCGGGTGATGGCCCGGGGCATGAGGAAATGGCTTCCGAGCCCTGTCCCCCTTAGGCTGAGACTCAGTCTGGGAAAAGCCTCGGGAGATGGTGTCCTGAAGAAAATCTTTGGAGGAATCCTTGTGAAGAAGTTAGTTGTTGTTAGTCCCAGCCTTCCCACAATGGATCCCTTTTTTCCATGTGAAACGAGTTAAGCTCCTACAGTCGGCAGGTGGTAGGAGGTGAGCTAATGAAAAGTGGTGACTCGGAATCCATGTCTGACCCCAAATGCACATCCCGTACTTCTCCCACCTGTGGACATGGTCTCCGAGACCTGATTAGACTCTCCCTACATCCTTTCAGTGTGGTGACATTTTGATTCAGTCTGGCTTCTCATACACAAAGTCAAGACATGGGGCTGCGATGCTTCCGTGCCCGACTCCTGTATCTTACACATTTGGTAACATGGTGCCTTCAGGGCTGCCCGAGGCTAGAAGGTTTGGAGTGCAGTTCAAGGAGGGTGAACAGGGCTCGGTCAGGAGGCTGAAGTGGGCTGGACATGGAGGAGGAGAGGGTGGGTCAGGGTTTCTGGGGTGAGGCTCAGGCACCCAGGGCAGTGTTCTGGGTGTGATCCAGGCTGCTAGAGGGAGCTTGGGTCTGAGTGTCAGAACTTGTTGGCTAGCCCCGTTTCTCCTGCAGGCGTGGGTGTGAGGCAGATTAGATGCCGTGGGGAAGAAACATGACCGTCCTCACACCACACACTGCCTTTCTCCTGGGGGATGGGGCTCTCAGAGAGCCCAGTCCCAGAGGGAGTCTCCGTCTTCTCAGTGACTCAGCTGGACCAGATGAGTCCCCTCTCAGGCCCCCTCCCCGCTGCGTAGGGCCAGGGGTTGTGCTCATGGTTTGCAGAAGTGGTTGAAGAGGATACCTTTGAATGCAGGAAACTTTCTTTGGGAATATTTTTGTTTTCATTTTACTGTTCCCTGTATCTCATGCCCTTACACTGTCCGCCTTCAGGGGAAACAGAAACCCAACTTGGACTGACTACAAATGAGCCTCTTAAATATATTTTATTGATTTTTTACAGAGAGGAAGGGAGAGGGATAGAGAGCTAGAAACATCGATGAGAGAGAAACATCGATAAGCTGCCTCCTGCACACTCCCTGTGGTTGAAGAGGATACCTTTGAATGCAGGAAACTTTGACCGGAATCGAACCTGGGACCCTTCATTCCGCAGGCCGATGCTCTATCCACTGAGCCAAACCGGTCAGGGCCAGAAACCCAACTTTAGACTGACTACAAAGGAGCCTCATTTGGCCTCAAATCCATTGCCCTCCTCCTGTCGCAAGAAGGGATGGGTTACAGGTTTGTGCCTCTGGGCAGGACGAGATGTACTACAGCCCCCATCTAGAAAAGAGCAGCAGGTCCTTGGGACGGAGCCAGGGCTGGAGGGGAGAAGATGCAGACTCTGGCCCCAGGGGAAGAGGCCTGGGAACCTACTTCTGGGGGCTCAGGTACAGAGGTGGGAGGAAAGAACAGGTGGCCAGCACATGTTCCTGTACCGTGGGAGACAGAGATGGCCCCAGGTGTCCGAGGTCTGTCTGTGGCCCACACTACGATCCTGGGGTAACAGGTGTTGGAAAACTAAGAAGCCAGCTGAGGCTTCTGGCTGAATCTGGAAGGTAGGTTCAGGTAGCGACCATTTTAAAGGGGTGACTTGGGGACCAGCTCCTGAACCTCCTCTCAATTCTGGGCTTCACATTCTAGGAGGGATCAGGAGGGACAGTGATAAGGGCGAAAATTCCACAATAAAAAATCAGAATAGCACATATACAGGGATGGGCAAAAGTAGGCTTACAGTTGTGAGTACGCAAAACAGAGTTTATTCTTGGATTATTATTAATTACTGTATTACTTTCCATATGAACATCTGTAAACCTACTTTTGCCCCAGCCTGTATGATGTCAACTGTGGTAGCGTTTGTTAACATGAACGTCTGACATGTGTATAGAAATAATCCTGTACAGAGATAGGGAAAAATGTTCACATTGTTTCCCTCAGATTTGAGGGCATAAAGGGAATTTTATTTATTTCTTAATAAATTTGATTTATTTCCAAAATTTCTGTTACTTTCATTCAGAGAATAAAGTTGGTCAAAGCTACCAGGGCAAACACAGGAGAGAGACCTGGCTTGTATGGAGATTGAGTTCCAGGCCCAGATTTTCATTATCAGTTGCCCTGGTCAAGGTGCAGCAGCATCTTCCCAGACCCAAGGGTCCTTGGCCTGGAGGCATAAGCTGATGCTCTGAGCGCAAACCCTCTGGGACTGATATCCAAGGTTGCTGCCTACGTCTCACACATTCCAAAGGGAAGCCTCCCAGAGGTGGTCCCCCTGGGAATTCCCTCCAGGCAGTGGCGCGTCAGCCAGGCTGTGAGGCCCCCCGGTATCCATGGGAGCTTTGTTCATGAATGTGGCCCCTCCCAGGCAGAGGGAGATTTTTTCTTTCAGTGGAGATGACCTTTGGCTTTTCCTTCCTCTCTTCCTATTATCATCTGACGATTCAGGGTGGAGCTGCTCTAGAGTTCCAGCCCTGGGGACCCTTCTCCAGATTGTGAGTGAGACGTGGGGCAAAGATGGCGGCCACTGAATCAGACCGATGTAAGCCTTGTTCCCTGGGGGAAAGTACTTTCACTCTAAGCACCCCTGGTCTTCAACTCTAAGACAAGGTCAGTTATTTCTACCTATGAGGTTGTTCAGAGAATCCAAAGAGAACAAGGGCATAACATGCCCAAAGATGTTTGATGTCAAGTGCCAGAAGCCGGTCCATCCTTGCTGCTTGACACAGTCGCTGCAGGGAAGAATCATTCTTCGCCGACTCCGTCCACACCTTTGGGAACCCCTGGACCTGCTGGGGCAGGACCCCAACAGTCAACTAGGGTCTTAATGTTTGCCATGGCCCGTGTGTGAGTTTTTGAAGTCCCAACGACCATATCAGATAGACCTCTGCGAGTCCTTGTGAGTACCTAGAGGAACTTGTTTGCCGTCACAGCAGGGAGGTAGCCCCCGGTGTACAGTGAAGATTATGTGAGGCATCACACGTGTGTGTGGCATGTCTCTGAATGAACCCACTCAGATAACTGGCTCTAAACTCACTCTCTCCCCAAGACAGGGAAATCTGCCAGCACCGCTGCCTGTCTTCCCCACAGTGACTACTAACCTCCAGGTGGAGGCCAGGAATGTCATCCTGCAAACTTAGAGTTAGGGGCTGTCAGTATAGCGGCACCATTCCCTTGTGCCTCTGGTGTCTCTCAGGTTGACCATACTAACCAAGCCACTCATTTTTTCATCAAATACTTTTGATTAGCCGATCTGTGCGAGGCATTACTCTAGTGCTGAGGAGAGAGCTGTGAACACAACATGTGAAACTCTTGCCTTCGTATAGCTTTCCTCCTTATGAGGGGAGAGAGACACAATAAACATCCATAAGGAAAAGCTATAGAACGAAAACTGGGTTAAGTACTCTGGAGAAAAAGCAAACATGGAAAGTGTATATATATGAGAAGAGCTTCCCTGGTGAGTTAACACTTACTCGATGAAAGATGGATGGCACAAATATATTGCACCACCCGGAGGAAGCAAGGTAAAGGCGGGGAACTGATGAACGGCTCATTTCCAGCCCTGCCTCCTTTCCCTCTGTACCCCCTTTCTAGTGACTAATCTAAATACTTCCTTCTCTTTCTTCCCATAACGCTCAGTGAAAGTCTCTCCCACTGCAATGACTTATGGTCTTTGTCTCCCTTGGAAAAAAGTAATGAACAAACTTGAGGTTGAGATCATCCCTTCCCACCACCCCATTTTCCTGGGCTGTCTCATCCATCCTCAGAGATGGTGCTACACTGGGAGGTCAGACCATAACTTGGGCTCTGATTTGGTGACCTCCTTTGTGAGGGGTGTAGTACCGCTGGTGGTTATGGCACCTGAAAGGGACCGAGCAACCCACTGATGCACGGTGACCCCAGCTTTGTTATATCTGGAAGGACGTCACCTAGATGTGACGTGAGACATGGCCTGTGAAGTGAGACATGGTCCAACAAACAGACATACCCCTGGAGTGAAGAGGTGCAAGGGAGAGAGATTCTACACCAGCGTTCATTACTATCTTATGATGGATCTAATAAAAATGAAATGTGGTGTCTGGGTGGGGGAATGCAAACACAGACAGTGTGTACCCTCTCCTGGGAACATTAGAGAGGACTCAGGTGGTTTGATCTGAAATTTATGATTCTGTGACTCTAGTGGGATGCCTAAGGGCAGGTGATGGAAATAAATAAAGCTGCAACCTCCCACTGGGCACTTCTCAGGAATGGGTTCCTGGATTTTCCAAGTGCTTCTGCTGGGTGTATTCATAGTGCTCTTCATGGATGAGGGTGAGTCCTGGTGAGGGAGGCAATGAGGGGTGGGAGAGAATGTATGGGAAAGAAGGAAGGGGTTTCTAAACTTGACTCTTGGGGATGCTATAGAATGGTTCATGGAGAACTTTTCTTCTTCTCTTCACAGGAGACAGAGTCCTGACCACAAAATGTATGGTTTGCCATCCTTGGATAAATAATGTTGCAGCAAGAGGGGACCTACTTGAGTTCTTGACACATTGTCTCTCTGCCCTCCCTGACCCCACTCTTCTCACTCACTGCTCTCGTGTCTTCTTTCTGCCCCAGCCTTGGGTAGGGGTGATATCCTTGACTCCATGAAGAGTCATAACTGTTCCCTACTCAAAAGAGTAAGGACCCTTGGCAGATGTTGGGAAGGCTTTCAACTTATTTTTGTGAGGTTTGCACACCTCAATAAAAATGTTTATAGGTCGGAGAGATTCTGAAGTAGAAACACTTTCCCTGGAACTCTGCTTTAAAGCTTTACTATCTTTCTTTAGGGGTTCGATTTTGCAATGACTGTGAAATTTTTGACGGCCAGAACTGCAACCGAGAAATGAAAAATTGCTGGAAGATTCATACACCGTTTCAAAACAGGAGTTGTCGCACAGATCACTTTTACTTTTATGATCGCCTTACAGGTAAGTGAGGGTTAGAGAGGGACACAAAATATTACCAGTAAGGCCCACAGTTCTTGGAGTCAAGGTATGGCTGGAGACCGGGAGAGGATGGGGAGAGTGGGATTCGCCATACACAGACTTGGGGTGAAGACTGTGTGGGAGGCAGATGTCTTTGGCTGATTCTGTTTAAAGAGACATAGATGAGATGCAGACATAGCCCTGGATTCATTCCAGACTACCTACAGAAAACGGACAAGGTTCTGGAGAGACGTCATTGCTAGGAAGATAGCGAGAGGAAGCAAGGTGATCATGTTTGCTTTTCTTCTCTTTAGGGAGATACCTGTATCGTTACACAACACTATCATGTGAAACTTGTGAAGAGGGAATGTTCCAGGTATTCCATGACCTCCTGAGGGAAACATATTGCTGTACAGATGATGACAGGTGCAATGACCCTAATGATATACCAGACATTACAAGGGAATATGTGTCACATGACGTAGACAGAATCGTTAAAAAATAAAATAATGAAGTTTGAAACCACATCTCTCAGTAAACTTGGCCCTTCCCCTATCCGATGGCAACATTATCTTACGTTTTCTCAAACCCCAGACCCCACTCTTTCCTCTTAAGCCAGTCGATCTACCTAGGGAACCACTATGTTTCCTGTGTCAGTGTTTCCAGTAACAGGAATCCCATCTCTCCTTTCTGGTTGGATTCCACTGTCTTCACCACCTGATAGCTCCTGGCAATCTTTACTTGCCCCTAAGTTCTAACCCAGGGGTCCTCAAACTACGGCCCGCAGGCCACATGCAAATACAAATATTGTATTGGTTACCGTTTTGTTTTGTTTTGTTTTTTTACTTCAAAATAAGATATGTGCAGTGTGCATAGGAATTTGTTCATAGCTTTTTTTTAAACTATAGTCCGGCCCTCCAACGGGACAGTGAACTGGCCCCCTGTTTAAAAAGTTTGAGGACCCCTGTTCTAAAGTCAGAGTTCTAACATTTTTGGCAAAGGGAACAAAGTATTTTTCTGGTAGAGCTTCTGAAGGAAGATCAGGGGAAAGCGACTGGATAGAAATTGGGACAAGAAATCACAGGAGATTTTAGAAATATTTGGGAGGACAGTAAAAGAGGTATTTGGTGAGGACTGGGAAGGGTTTGTATTAAGCAGGAGCTTGAAAAAGTCAATGTGAAATTAGAAAATTCTGTCTTCTGTGAAAGCAATAGTCAGTGTACCACATATGAGAGGCTTAGTGTCTGCCACTATTTTGGGAAACTATGCCAATCACACCTACTTGTGTCCACATACACTTTGATTGCCATGTTTCTGGTCATCTTATCTTGCTCTCATGGCCAAAGCCAAGTATATCAGGATGGGCACTTGGCAGAGTATTGGCCAATTACTCTGTCTCTGGGCTTGTGGGGCATACTCTAGCACTTATAAAAACCAATTTAAAAATATTTAACAAAATATCAGCCAATAGCAGATTAAAGGATGATATATAATTGATCAGTAATCTTTGTTGAGTAAAAAAATCATTGCAAAACTCAGTGGCTTAAAATAATAAGCAATGAGCCCTAGCTGGTTTGCCTCAATGGATAGAGTGTCAGCCTGCGGACTGAAGGGTCCCAGGTTCGCTTCTGGTCAAGGGCACGTGCCCGAGTTGTGGGCCCGATCCCTAGTTGGGAGTGTGCAGGAGGCAGCCAATCAATGATTCACTCTCTCTCCCTCTCCCTTCCTTTCTGAAATCAATAAAAATACATTTTAAAAATAATAATAATAAGCAATTATTTTCTGTGCCTGAAGAATTCAAATGTTTTATGTAGGGAGTGACTATAGGGTTAAGCCTCGGAGTGACTATAGGGTTAAGCCTCCGACTGACCTGTTGACAGAGCCACAAACAAGTCCCAGCTTAGAGGGCATAGCCCTCTTAGCATAATTAAGCTTGACCTTATAACACTCCCTAGATCCTTGGTGGGTAGTTAATGGACTGTGGGAGGTGCAGCAAGTGCTGCCAAAACAAGTGAAGCTCACAAGAACATTGTAACTCTGGTGACCACTACCTTGTTTACCTCTGAATATAAAATAAAGCATCAGCTTGCAGTCTGGATCTCTCTCTCTCTCTCTCTCTCTCTCTCTCTCTCTCTGTAGCCTCAGCCAGACACAGGAGATCCACCCTAGACCCAGCTTATTCTCTTTGTCTGCCTTTTCTTGAATCCTTCGCCGCCCCTCCTCAGGCTCACTGAACCCTTGGCTCTGCCGGCCTGGCACAGTTTTACAAGTGCTCACCTGGGCAGTTCTGCTAAACTCAGCCAGAGCAGACTCATTCATACATCTAGTGGATAGCTAGAGTTTGGTTGGTTTAGGCTGGCCTTGAGTAGAGTGACCCAGCTCTGCTCTGCAAGCTTATCTTCTCCTTGGACCAATGGACTAGCTTAGATATATCTTACTCGTGGCAATGGCAGAAGCAAAGAGAGCAAGATCCAAGCTCATTGTACATCAAACTCTGCTTACATTAAGTTTGCTAACACCACAGTGGTCAAAGCAAGTTATATGGCCAATGCTAGAGGTAGCAGGCTGGACAGGTCACCCCACCTATAATGGCAATACATTGAAAAATGATAGGTCAAAGGATGTAGACAAAAGGAAAGGTGAAGAATTGGGGCCAGATGATGCAATATACCACACATCATTGCCAAGTGAGTCTTATTTTAGGGATACAAGATTGGTTCAGTGTAAAAAATATAAATTATAATAACTTAGAAAAGTCAGATGATTATGTCCATAGAAAACAAGGAGTCATTTGACAAGATTTAACATCCAGTCATATAAAAAACAAAAGTGGAATTGATAAATGTGTATTTAACATAATAAAATGATCTATAGTTTAGTCTCAAAAGCCAGTATTTACTCAATGGGGAAATACTAGGTTTCATGCTAAAATAAGGGATAAGACAATGATGTTCAGTATCTCTACAGCTAATTAATATATTAGAAGACTAACATGTCCATACTACCCAAAGCAATCTATAGATTCAATGCAATTCCTATCAAGATACCCATAGTGTATTTTACAGAACTAGGACAAATATCCCAAAAAAAGGATATGGAACCACAAAAGACCCTGAGTAGGCACAGAAGTCTTGAGAAAGAAAAACAAAGTTGGAGGAATCCTGATACCTGATATCAAATTATACTACAAGGCCATATTAATAAAAACAGCATGGTACTGGCATGAAAACAGAAATGTAGATCAATGGAACAAAACAGAACGCCCAGAAGTAAACCCATGCTTTTATGGTCAATTAATATTTGACAAAGGAGGCAAGAAGATACAATGGGGTAAAAATGGTATATTCATTAAGTGGTATTGGGGAAATTGGACAGATACGTAAAAAAGAAGAAGAAACTAGACCACCTTTTTACACCATGTACAAGAATAAACTCAAAATGAATTAAAGACTTAAATATAAGACTTGAAAACATAAAAATCCTAGAAGAAAACATCGGCAGTAAAATCTCGAACATTTCTCCTAACAAAGATATATTTACTTCACCAAGAGAAACAAAAGAAAAAAATAAACTACATCAAACTAAAAAGTTTTTGCACAGCAAAGGAAACCATCAACACAATGAAAAGACAACCCACTGTATAGGATAACATATTTCCCAATGATACCTTCTATGAGATATTAATATATAAAAGTTATAAAGAACTCAACACCAAAATACCAAAAAATAATAATAATTTAAAAAATGGGCAGAACCCGACTGGCGTGGCTCAGTGGTTGAGCATCAACTTATGAACCAGGAGATCACAGTTCGATTCCCGGACAGGGCACATGCCCGGGGTTGCAGGCTTGATCCCCAGTGTGGGGCCTGCAGGAAGCAGCTGATAAATGGTTCTCTCTCATCATTGGTGTTTCTATCTCTCTCTCTCTCTCCCAAATCCTATCTGGGTAGTTAATGGACTGTGGGAAGTGCAGCAAGTGCTGCCAAAACAAGTGAAGCTCACAAGAACATTGTAACTATGGTGACCACTTACCTTGTTTACTTCTGAATATAAAATAGACACTTCTCCAAAGAGGATATACAGATGGTCAATAGACATATGAAAAGATGCTCAACGTCACTAATCATCGGAGAAATGAAAATTGAAACCACAAAGAGATATCACCTCACCTGTCAGAATGGCTATCATCAATAAATCAACAAACAACAATCTTTAGCGAGGATGTGGAGAAAAGCCCAGATTTGGAAGCAGCCCAAGTGGATAAGTGGATAAAACAGGTGTGGTACGGCCCTGGCCAGTGTGGCTCAGTTGTTTGAAGCATCCTCCTCTCCACTGAAAGGTTGTGGGTTCGATTCCTAGTCAGGGAACATACCTGGGTTGTGGGTTTGATCCCCAGTTGGGACATGTATGAGAGGCAACCAGTCAATGTTTCTCTTTCACATTAATGTTTTTCTCTCTCCCTCCCTCTCTCTCTAAAATCAATAAACATATCTTCGGGAGAGATTAAAATAAACAGCTGTCGTACAGTTACACAGTAGAATACTACTCAGCTGTAAAAAAGAAGGATATCTTACCCTTTATGACAGCATGGATGGACCTGGATAATATTATACTAAGTGAAATAAGCCAAGTACCATATGATTTCACTTATATGTGGAATCTAATGAACAAAATAAACAAACAAAATAGAAACAGACTCATAGATACAGAGAACAAACTGACAGCTGTCAGAGGGTAGGGAGGTTGGAAGACTAAGGTAAAAACAGTGAAAGGATTAAGCAAAAAAACACAAAAATTCATAGGCACAGACAACAGTATGATGATTATCAGAGAAAAGGAGGGGGGTTAGAAGAGGGTAAAGGTTGATAAATGATGATGAATGAAGACTTTGGGTGGTAAGCACACAATCCTATATAATAAAAGGGTAATATGCAAATCGACCAAACAGTGGAACAACCAGTCGCTATGATGCACACTGACCACCAGGGGGAAGACGTTCCATGCAGGAGCTGCGCCCTGGTCATCAGTGGGCTCCCACAGGAGGAATGCCTCTCAGCCACAAGCTGGGCTGATGGCTGGCAAGCGCAGAAGCGGTGACAGGAGAGGCTAAAGCTGTCAGTCGGACATCCCCTGAGGGCTCCCTGACTGCTAAAGGCCGCAGGCCAGGCTGAGGGGACTTCCCCCTGCCCCTGACCGCCCCCCAAGTGTACAAATGTCGTGCACTGGGCCTCTAGTATAATATATAGATCATGTATTATAGAATTGTACTCTTGAAACCTATGTAATTTTATTAACCAATGTCACCCCAATAAAGTCAATAAATTTTTTAAAAAGATTAGCCAATGCAGTTAGACAAAATAAAGCAATTAAAGGACTTAACACTTGAAAGGGAGAGTCAAAACTAAGTTATTTTGCAAATTAAAGGGTATGTGCCAGATGAAACCAAATGAATCAATAAAAAAACTAATATTAGTAATAAGAGGATTTATTAAAGTAATGAGACATAAAATTAATATTCAGTTACCAATTGCCTTTGCATGTACCATAACCACTTAGTATGTAAAATGGAATGTCTCATAGAGAGCAGAAAAAAATCCATAAAAGCTGGAGACACTGGGAAGGATGGCATGAATTAACGAGAGCTGGGCTACTTCCTGGATGGACCAAGCAGGAAACATGGATAGGCAAAGTATGAAGAGGGAGAAACATCAATAACATTCTATAGCGAGGCCTCGGGATGGCAAATATCTTAGCGATTCATGTTACAATAATCAGACCTGCAGCAGTGATGAATGTAAGTCATATTGTTGTACTTAAATCTCTCGCTTCTGCAGAACTTCTGACACACCATATATGATAACTGGAGTTCATATCCTGCAATAAAGAAGGGACATAGAAAATAAGCCAGTGATCTAAGTTCTCAGAAGACAAGTCAAGCCTGGCACTAGCCCAGTCTGTGGAAACGTAATTGGGCATCAGGGTATGGTTAGGGATGGCTTCCCAGCACACACTTCCCAAGAGGCCCTGGGCAGGTGGTTGTAGAAGTCACTGGCCCTTGATGGGGGTGTTGCTTGAGCTCCCTGACGACTCTCAGCTCTTCGTAAAGCTGCTTCATTCCTCTTTCCCTCAAAGATTAGCAACTAGTGCTTTAGTGTCTTCAGAGTTGGAGTGAGTTTGGTCAGTTTTATTGGGAATATAGAATCGCCATCTTCTTCCTCCTGTCTCATCTGTCCCAAATCATCATCTCTGTGTGCACTGGGACCCCAGCTAGGTGCGTCTGCACTTTGGTTCCTCTCTTAGCTTGGCCTTAGTCTGAGATATACAGCTGCTGAAGTACTCTCCTAAGAATGTTCTAAGAATCTCACAGCACCTCCCCCCGCCGGCCCTCCAACTTACCCTTGTAGATATTTAAGAGCATGCATGTCTCACTCTTCTGAGCAAGACAAACACCAAAGCCTCTTCTACAACGATCTGAGTTCATGTGAAGGTGGCACGTTATGCACTTCAGCGGTGTCACTACTGGAGAGTACAGAGCTGGTGTGAGGCCAAGGGGAGGCATGGACTTAGAAGGAGCTAGATATCTACAGGTCCGGGGGAGCAGGCAGGGGTTGCACAGGCTAGGGGAGGTGGATGAAGAGCGGGTGGTATCAGGTATTAAACAGAGCTCTCAACTCCACATCTCAGAGCAAATGCTGTTAGGAGAATAAAAGGATTCTGGCCCCAACTTAAGCAATCTAACCTGGGTAACTGAGCAGAGATGAGCCTTCATGGCATTGCCTTCTCTAGCTTAAAAATGGTTTGCCCTGGCCAGTTTTCCTCAGTGGTTAGAGCATTGACCCGAGGACCAAAGATGCCTCAGGTTCCACCCGCAGCCAAAGGCACGCTCCTCGGTTGCAGGTTCAATCCCTGACCATGGTGGGGGCGCGAGTGGGAGGCAACCAATCGATGTGTCTCTCTCATGTTGATGTTTCTCTCTCTACCCCCCCCCTTCCTTTCCACTCTCTCTAAAAACCAACGGAAAAAATATCCTCATTCGTTCAGTGAGGATTTAAAAAAAAAAAAAAAGGTTTGATTACTGCTGGCCTGGCCTATTTCACAGCACTGCCGATAGACAGGAGCGCGCTCATGAGGCTGAGCTCTTTAAAACAGTTCACCCCAGCTAGTGCTCCTATGCTGGGATTTCTGACATTCGCTGCTTAGGTATGGTTAGGTGAGATACTCTGTTATTTTGAAATTCAAACTGAATCTTTGGGAAGGTTTCATGAATTATAGCATAGTCAGTGACACTTTACGGCAGTGGTTCTCAACCTTCCTAATGCCGTGACCCTTTAATACAGCTCCTCATGTTGTGGTGACCCCCAGCCATAAAATTGTTTTTGTTGCTACTTCATAAATGTAGTTTGGCTACTGTTATGAATCGTCATGTAAATATCTGATATGCAGGATGTATTTTCATTGTTACAAATTGAACAGAATTAAAGCATAGTGATTAATCACAAAACAATATGTAATTATATGTGTTTTCTGATAGTCTTAGGCGACCCCTGTGAAAGGGTCGTTCGACCCCCAAAGGGGTCTCGACCCACAGGTTGAGAACCGCTGCTTTAGGGGATACTTTATGGGGTGAGCCAACCAAATACAGGTTTAACTTTTTAAAACACCTCTCCCTGGGACACCTCCATGAGAAAAGAAAGTAGTATTTATTGAGCATCTCATTTGGGCCATGTTCTCTCAACTTGTATCTGATTTAATGCTCACAGAAGCCTGGTGAGTCGGTATTTCCCCCATTCTCAGATGAGCAACCAAAAGTACAAAAAATTTAAGACGGCGACTGAACCCTATTTTTCATCTGACTGATACCAGAGCACCCAGCATTTGCTCTCCTAATAAGGGATGCCCTTGCAAATGGCAAGGATGTCCCAAGGAAACTCTTGTTAGGATTTTGGATTATGGGGAACAGTAGGGAAAGAGAGAGGAAGCCGTGTGAAGGGGCAGCCATTGAGTTTTGAGCCCCTGATGGGGAATGGCAGAACGTTGAAAAGCTCAGAAAGTTATGCCCGGCCGGCATGGCTCAGGGCTTGAGCATCGACCTATGAACCAGGAGGTCACGGTTTGATTCCTGATCAGGGCACATGCCCGGGGTTGCAGACTCAATTCCCAGCGGGGGACGTGCAGGAGGCAGCTGATCAATGATTCCTTCTCATCATTGATGTTTCTATCTCTCTCTCTCTCTCTCTCTCTCTCTCTGCCTCTCTCTCTCTCTCTGAAATCAATGAAAAACTATTTTTTAAAAAGAAATGCTCATGCCGAAACCGGTTTGGCTCAGTGGATAGAGCGTCGGCCTGCGGACTGAAAGGTCCCCGGTTCGATTCCGGTCAAGGGCATGTACCTGGGTTGCGGGCACATTCCCGGTGGGAGATGTGCAGGAGGCAGCTGATCGATGTTTCTCTCTCATCGATGTTTCTAACTCTCTATCTCTCTCCCTTCCTCTCTGTAAAAAATCAATAAAATATATTTAAAAAAAAAAGAAAGAAATGCTCAGAAACTTGGAAGCAAAGGGAGTTTTGAAGGCTAAGCTCCTCTCCTTCATAAGTAAACTCAAGGCTCAGCCCTGCGTGGATATCTGTTACAGAGGCGGGGTGGCTTCCTAAGTCCCATCTCTGGAGCCCAGTCCTCAGGTATGTAACTCACCCTCAATGCAGCAGAAGAGGGAGAAGACGAACAAGAAGTGTTTGTCCATCCTGACGCGGGAGAAAAGAAGCCAGGGGCTGCCAGGCCAGGTCCCCAGGCTACAGGGAGGAAACTTCCTTCATCTCAGGGCAGGGATCATTCATGCAGAAGGGAACCAATCACACAAGGTTTCCATGGGGAGCTCAACTTCATTTTTCTCCACCCCACCGCAAAGAATAATGATCACTGATACATGCTGGGCTTTCCACTAAACCAACTTTGTTTTTTCCTATAACCATCATAGTCATTATTATTAGCATTATAGTTACAGTGTTATAACTCTTGTTCTGATTTCCCACAGGAAGAAACTGAGCCAAGGTTAGTATCTGACCCAAGGCCACATATCTAGTGACTGATAGTGCCAGTCCTCAAAGCAAGACTTTCTGGTTTAGAGACCCTATCTGGTCTCTCGATTCCCTGCCTCTTGGAGATTTATTCATACATTCAACAAACATTTTCTGAGCGCTCTATGTGCCAGACACACTTCCATGTATGCGAGTAGAGGCATAGCTCCTTACCTTGCGGGTGAAAAACAGGAACATCAGATGAAAAGATGTATCATCTATGACCAAATTGGGTCTTCAACCTAGAACTTGTGATTCTCAGCCCAGAATTCCTTCACCTTCCCAGAAATCCATGCTCCCTGGCCAGGGACTGTGAAATTTGTAGGGCTGTGAAATCCCCCCTAGAATGATACAACTGGAACTTAAGCAAATGTATATTGTGAATCTGGCCAGTTTTGTCCGTGATGTAGGTATCTATCTTTATGAAAGTTAACTCAGTTACCCTAACCGGTTTGGCTCAGTGGATAGAGCGTCAGCCTGCAGACTGAAAGGTCCCAGGTTCCATTCCAGTCAAGGGCATGTACCTTGGTTGCGGGCACATCCCCAGTAGAAGGTGTGCAGGAGGCAGCTGATCGATGTTTCTCTCTCATTGATGTTTCTAACTCTCTATCCCTCTCCCTTCCTCTCTGAAAAAAAAATCAATAAAATATATTTTAAAAAAAGAAAGAAAGTTAACTTAGTTAAGGTTAACCAGGGGTCAAGCAGTGGAAAACAATGGCCAGCCCTGGCATTCTAAAGCTAAGCCTGTCAGTCAGTGAGCTGATGGGACTTTGGCTAGAGATCCCAAGAATCTTCCATACTGAACTAACTCAATGACATGCTCTTTAGTTGTAGGAACAATATGTTCAATAAAAGTCTAACATTTTGAGACATCAGGCATAGATTTCATGAAATAAGGTCTGAGCTCAAATGCCCCCAAATTTACAATCATCCTTGCCTGGGACGAGAGCCAGATAGGCTTTAGATATGAGGGAATTGGGTCTGGAAAAAAAATTGATTCTAGAATGGAGAGAAAGATTGTGAGGTCTTTTCTCCACTCTGCCATATTTCTGGTGAGGATGTTACAAACTGGATGGAATGTTTCAGGACTTTCCAAAGGATTAGCAAGAAGGCAAACCCATGAGCCTTTGGTGCCTGGGTCTATAAGGTTATCAGGGCATTTCTTTTGTTACTTGTTTTCTCTGCTTTGTCTTTAAAGACAATGACCCTAGAACAGTGGTTCTCAACCTTCCTAATGCCGCGACCCTTTAATACAGTTCCTCATGTGGTGGTGACCCCCAATTTCATTGTTGCAAATTGAACATAATTAAAGCATAGTGATTCATCACAAAAACAATATGTAATTATATATGTGTTTTCCGATGGTCTTAGGCGACCCCTGTGAAAGGGTCGTTCGACCCCCAAAGGGGTCGCGACCCACAGGTTGAGAACTGCTGCTCTAGAACCATAGCCAAGGAAGTGTTTACACAGTTTCCATTCTTCTTCCTTCAAGGCTCCCTATGGCAGATGCTTTCTGAAAGGCTCATTGAGTTTTGAATCTCTTTTCTGCTGGATAATTTCCAGGGAGGATTATGGAATTTTGCAACTCCACCCAGGCACTGGGATCCTTTGACCCGCTCTGCATTCTCCCACAGTAACTCATCCATCCAAGTTCCTCTTAAAAACAATGTTGTTCTCCAGTTAGCATGGAGTAGGGGAGAATAGGTATGAGAACCTATTAGGAGAGGCAATGTGGTGTAATAGAAATAGCATTTTCCTCGGACTCTGGAGACCTGTGGTTGACTGCAATGCAACTCATGGTGTCTCTACCGAGCCACTTATCTATGAAGTGGGATTTCGAGCGTTTTTAGGATCATTTACAACTTTAACATTCTATGGCTCTATGACGTACGTCATGAGGATGGGTACCAACTCTGTTATTTTGACCTAGCACTCTGCTTCGCACACGGTGATGAGCTGAACATATGGTGACTGAGTGCGGAAGTGAACGGATGAAGGTGTCCATCTCACCTGATTCCAGTCTCCATAACAGATAGAGTCAGTGGGGCACAGCGCCCAGATGAATGCACTCCCATGTGAAGAAGCTGCCACTCAGCATAGATGCCGTTCGCCCTGCTCTGGGGAGATGAAAGCAGAACATCGTGTCCTTGTGTTCATGGTCCCTCTTGGCATCAGGATGGGGGCTGAGATCTTGGTGATACCACAGATGAGCAACCTCCTAATCTGAGTTTCTAAAAAAAAAAAGCTCAGTTTGAAAAGGTTGGCACATTTCTTTTTTTTTCTTTTTTTAATATGCTTTTATTGATTTCAGAGAGGAAGGGAGTGGGAGAGAGAGATAGAAACATCAATGATGAGAGAGAATCATTGATCAGCTGCCTCCTGCTTGGGGATCCCCTACTGGGGATCGAGCCCACAACCTAGGCATGTGCCCTGACCGGGAATTGTACCTTGACTTCCTGGTACATAGGTCGACGCTCAACCACTGAGCCACACCAGTTGGGCTGTCATGTCTCTTCAGCTTCCTTTAAACTGGAATATTTCTACAGCCTGTCCTTGTCTTTCGTGATGTGATATATATAACTGGGTGTGGATTGAATCCTCACCAGTATATATATATTAAACAGTCCCCTCTCTTTTAAAATGCAGCATTCAGCCCTAACCGGTTTGGCTCAGTGGATAGAGCGTCGGCCTGTGGACTAAAGGGTCCCAGGTTCGATTCTGGTCAAGGGCATGTACTTGGTTGCGGGCACATCCCCAGTAGGGGGTGTGCAGGAGGCAGCTGGTCGATGTTTCTCTCTCGATGTTTCTAACTCTCTATCCCTCTCCCTTCCTCTCTGTAAAAAATCAATATAATATATAAAAGAATAAAAATAAAAAAAATAAAATGCAGCATTCATCATTCATTTGGGGGGTGTTTGATAATTCCTCATGATTAGATTTAGATGGTCCATTCTGGGCTGAAGTACTGCATGGATGCTATTGTGTTCTTCTTTGTATCATATTTAGAGGCACACAATGTCTATCTGTTCTTCACTGAGGATGTAAAAATACATTACATTTTATTTTTAAAAAATTATCATAGCTTTATTGAGTTATAATTGACCTCCAAAAATTGCACTAATTTAGACTGTACGGTATAACAATATTTGGCATGTTCATAATTGTGACAACATACCAAAACCAAGATGGCCAAAAAGCCCAGGACAGTCGAACTGGTTTTCATGATTGCCTTTGTAAACTTCCCAAGTAGCACAACGCTTCACTTTGAAGTGTCAAGATACATGCCGCCTACTATCTCAGGACTCTAGCTGGAATGTAGAAAGAGCTTCATTTTTACATCCTTATTTTAGTTCCCCCAAAATCAATCTGATAACCTGGTTGCTACGTGAAAAATGGACTGGAAGGATGCCTGAGAGGATGTGGAAAAATCATTATTCACTTGTTCCACAAATACAGTATTTATGGGGTATCTCCTAAGTGGGGAGCGTCCAGATGCTGGGAGTGCAGCGGTCAATGAAACCAAACCCCTGCTTTGTTCTAGTCGAGGAGTCAAGCAAGTCACCAAATAGATACGTACAGTCAGGTAGTGAGAAATTCCACCCTACACCATTAGGACACAGTAAACCCAGCAGCAAGACCAGTGCATGGTCCCCTTTTTTTTTACCACATGCCATCACCTCCAACAACATGCACCTCTGTGCCCTGGTTTCCTGCTTACCCAGATGACTGCAGCCTCATGACCTGCTCCCATCACAGTGTTTCAGGTCTTTTGACAGCTCCGCACTTTGACATATGCTGTTCTTTTGGGTGCCTGTCCCTACTCACTTCTTAAAAAAAAAAGTTTTGATTGATTTTAGTGAGAGAGAGAGAGAGAGAGAGAGAGAGAGAAACATCAATGTGAGAGAGAAACATCCATCAGCTGCCTCCTGTATGTCCCCTACAGGGGACTGAGCCCACAGCCCAGGCATGTGCCCTGTCTGGAATCGATCTGGAGACCTTTTGGTGCATGGGACCACACCCAACCAACTGAGCCACATCAGCCAGGGCCCTACTCACCTATTTTAGCTAGCACATTGATAGCCCGAAAAGTCCTGTCCAACCACTTCTTTTTCTGGGAAACCTTCCCTGTTTAGACAGTCAAATTGGAGTGTCCCTCATCTCAGCCCTCATAAACAGCCTTGCTTGATGTACCTGTGGTCCCTAAAACAAGGCTTTCATGTCTGTGAGACCACTAACTTGTGTCCTAGTTCGCTGATCTTCTCTTCCTGTGATATTGTCATTTGGTCTGTATTTTGTAGTTACTTAATTACAAAACCAATCACCTGAAAGCAAATCAGACAAATTTCACGTCGGCTTACCTTTTCCCTGATGTCTCCCTCCCCTACACCACAGAAGGGGCACCCTAGTGCTCCCCCACATTCAGACTACACCTGGAATCCTGAGCTTATTAGGTGAGACCAAAAAAAAGTCTGCGATTATTCTAAAGAGAACAACTAGGTTAGTGAAAATAGCTAAAAGGAACTAAGATGTCCAAATCCTATCTTGATATATTTGGAAGGTTAAAATGTGAAAGAGAAATTTGACTTTATTGCATAGCTCAATGTATACTAGAGGCCTGATGCACGAAATTCGTCACAGCTTCGTCCGGAAAGTTGTTCAGCTGCCTGGTCTAATTAGCATATTATGCTTTTATTATTATAGATGTTGGCTCATTGTTGAAGAGAATTTTAAACTAGATGCCTTAGGGGTAGTGAGACTCCAGTGGGTGGTTTTGTTCTGGGAACATCGAGGTACTGTCCGTCCCGGAATTTTTATGATTCTATAATTTAGAAGAAGTGCCCAAGGACAGATCACTGGAGGAGATTAACCAGCACGTTCCTCAGGAAAGTGCACACGACCCAAGTCCAAGGATGTTCGCTCTGTTTTTGCTGGGCCTGGTCTCTCTGATCTGCACCAATAATGGTAAGTCCTGGAGACAGAGGGGCAGCTGGTTGTTGCTTAGGAGATGGGTGACATGGGGGGGTGGGATTTCCAGAATTGGCTTTGGGACTTGGGCAGATTTATGTGGAATTATTTCAAGGAATACTTTTCTTCTTTTCACAGGTGATCTTCAGAGGTATTTCATAGGTACGACCGTGCCTAGTCTGAAGTCCTTGGTAAACAGGTCTTTTGTGACGTGTTTAGAAGTAAACCTCCCCTCCATCTGCAGAGAGGGCTAGAAAACATTCTTATTATAGAGTCCTAGGATTTTTCTCTTCTCCCAGACCAATTTAGTCCACTCCAGACCAATTTAGTCTATTCCTTCCCGTAAGGAGACTAAAATCCCCTTTGTTACTCCCTTTTCCTCCTTACTGGACAAAAGTCATCTAGATTTTGACTTGACAAGGGGCTAAATCTTTGGGGTGGGCGCATAGATAAATTTTATAGGGACCCTGACCTTTTGAAATCATACGCAACATTTGATGTATGTCTGTACATGTTAGCTTTCACGGAGATTATTGAAGGATTCGATGGCCTGAGGAAGAGTAGGAGCCATGAGGCAACAGTACATTCCTGTAGAGAAGCCCCCCAGCCTGGAGTACCCTCTGCTGAGTACATTGTTTAAGCACCTCTTTCTGTGTCTGGCAGAGCCTTCCGTACTATGTTATAAATGTAAGAAATTTCATCTTGGGTTATGCTATGACATCATGGACTCCTGCACCCTGAAGTTCCAGCAGTCCTGTGCCATCGAGAACATTTACATCCTCACAAAAAAAGGTAGTGTGGGGTGCAGTGTGACTGAGAAAGACCCACCTCCCCCCCTTGGACACTTGCTGTTCTTTTGCCCTCCCTCAGAGGGTGTGAGAGAATGGGCTGGGGAAGGAAGGGGTGGTCCTCCAGAGGGGATGGCAAATGCCCCTGGGGCACCTAGACACATCCATTATTGGTTTTCCCGAAGACAGCAGTGAGCGACGAAGCAGCAGATGTGCCTTCTTGGTTAGGGAATGAAATCCATGATCTGGGTCAGTAGTTCGTAGACTCAGCTTTGTGGCTCATCTGGGCTCAGGGAAAAATTAGTGAGGCTCTGAAGAGAAGTGGTTCCTAGGAATACGGTAGGAGGAAACAACGTCATTACAGTGGCATTCCCTCTCTTTCACCTCCTCAGGGCAGAGTATATACTATTATTCAATACTGTCGTGTATGACCAACTGTGAGGACGTCAACTTCTTGGGTTTTGAGAAGAGGACAGAGCTCCTCTGTTGCGACCATAGTAACTATTGCAACCTCCCCGAGGGATCCTAGCTCCGCGTCTCTCCTGGGTTTGGGGTCATTCTTCAACTCCCCATTCCCTTTATTTCCTCCCCACAGACCTTGTTTTGCTCCCCTCTTCGAACAATGGCAGCGAGTGAGAGAGCCAGCTGATAGTGAAAAGGGTAGCAGTCATAAGAAGAAGTAGAGGAGGGTAGCTGAGTCTCATTCACTATGAAGTGTCTAATGGAGATAAAAGAGGACTCACTCTAGCTTCCCAATATGCTGGCAACGTGAGCCACATCTTTCTCTGGTAGAGAGCTCTTTGGTGGTGGGGGTGAGGTGGTGGGGGGCCGAGTGTGTGGGAGGGGAGCAGGAATCAAGCTAGAACACCCGGGCAGGCATAGGGATAAAGCATCAAGGAAAATTTTTGAGGGCATTTCAGTTTGTGGACACTAAGATTTGAGAGACAATTTGGTGTGAGTGCAGTTATGATGGCCCTACCTAGCCAGGTAATCAGGTAGCCATGTAGGGATTGAATTGAGAGTGGAGACCTTGCCCTAGCCGGTGGGGCTCAGTGGATAGAGTGCCTGCGGACTGAAGGGTCCCAGGTTTGATTCCAGTGGAGGGCACATGCCCAGGTTGTGGGCTCGATCCCCAGTAGGGGGCGTACAGGGGGCAGCCAATCAATGATTCTCTCTCATCATTGATGTTTCTATCTCTCTCTCTCCTCCCTTCCTCTCCGAAATCAATAAAGATACATTTTTTTAACTTAAAAAAGAGAAAGGGCTTTTTCTTACCCATGAAGAAGACAGCCATGTGTTTGCAACCTGAAATGTGTTTATTTAGGAAAGCATTCTCAAGAGGCCGTGGCAACAATGCCCCCTAGAGGTGGAGCCACAGAATTTCTAGATGAGTTCATTACAAAAGTCAGTGCTCCTGCAGCACCGGAAGTCTACCCGGTAGACGCTCCATCTGATGTTGTTCACGTTCGCACAGTTCTTCAGGCAGCCGGAGAAGACCAACCACAGAGTTCCGTCACCTGCAGGGGGGAGGAGAAACATCAGCACAGAGGCGCCTACCCAGAAACTTCTGTCCAGACCACCCGGCACAGGAAAGCGACCTCGGGTCGTAGTGTAAGGCTGTGTTATTCAAATGGAGAGAATTGGAAGATGCTGCTGGCTGGAGGCTTCCCAGGCGAAAGGCAGTGGCAGAGGAGTTGGGAGAGAGGGTTGGGGGTGGAGAAACAATGCCAGCAGCAATCCTGGGGTTGCCAAAGCGGCGCTTCCATCGAGAATCAGCACTGGTGTAAGTAAGACCGATAAATGCCAAGGGATCACTGAGCACGAAGGGTAGGCGATTGGAGAAGTCACGATGCTTAGTCTTACCCATCGAGGGCTATTTAACCGTTTGAGTCCCAAGCAGCGCGATCGCGCTGCTGAGATTTTATGTCGAGAAAACATACGATTCGTTTGAGTCCCAGAGGGTATTGAAAAAACACTGTCGAAGAATCCCCAACAGCGCAACCGCGCTTTCTCTAAATGAGTACGAAAAGACCCAAACAGCGTGATAGCGCTTGTTTTATTTTATGTCGAGAAATACCAAGCAGCGGCGATCGCGCTGCTTGGGACTCAAACGGTTAAGCCAGTCGCTACTGCTGCTCGCAGCTCCTCTGTCTCCACAGCTGAAAACCACCCAGGAGGACTTGCAGGCAGAGACAAAGACACGGAGCTGCCCTCCCCGCCCCACGCCGAGCTGCTCTCCAGCCAGTTGCCTCTCCCCTGCTCCCTTCGGGCTTCTCGAAATACTAGGCTCTCTAGCTACAGACCCACCCCTTCCTTCACGGGTCACCCTCATCTAGTTGCATTCTGCCATAGGATGGGGGGTGGAGGTACCAGCCACTCAGAGCTGAGATCGCCAGGAGTGAAAGGAGCCCCGCCTCTTTCCTCTGGCAGACACCTCCCTGTCTGCTTCCTTCGCCCCTCTTTCCTCCCCCCAACCCACAACTTACTTTTATAAATCCTCCCAACCGTGCAAGCCTCCTCCGGTGTGGCATGACAGATCCCCCTGCCTCTGTAGCATCTCTGCCCTGGAAACTTGACGTGGCACATCTTGCACTGGACGGTGTCTGTCATTTGGACCAGAGAGGAGGGAAGTGGAAGCGAGAGCAGCTCTCCATGCCCTGAGAGGACCCACCTCCCCTTTCAGGCTGGGATTCGGCAGAGGCTAAGCCAAGACAGGCTGTGGGGTCTATGGTCTCCAGAGCCTTAGTCTGACAAATACGGGAGGGGAAAGACACAAACAGAGGAACAAAGCGAAGGCTGAGGCCACCAGCTCAGGTCCTCCTCATACTCACCAAAAAATTTGCTTTTTTCAATATAGAGGTGCTGCTGGTAAGTGTCTGCGCTGGCAAAGAGAAATGGAACGTGAAGCAAACCTGCCCTTTTCATCCTTGCCGGGCCCGGGTCCATCCTCTCTCTAACCTGGAGCCACCTTAGGCCATGTCTGTCCCTCCGGAGCCTGAACACCTATCTCACGACCCCTCCGCGCTCCTTCCCCACTTGAATGCTCTTCACCTGTATGGGGCCTCTCAGACTCCTCTCCCCATTCTTCTAGGACGCAGCGCACACCAGGGGGAGACAGGGAAATACACTTTTTTTTTTAAACCTCACTCTCTTCTTTTTAACCCACCCTATGTGGCTTTTACCCACGTGTTGTCTGGAAGCTGACGATAGGAAAAAGCATCTGATAGCCATTAAGTAGTTACACTTTGGATTTGGCCCGCTAGTGCCTGGAACGTCTCCCTTTCCACTTTCCCTCGTTCTTGTCCTTTATTAACTCGCCCTAAGCCTTGTCAGCTGCTGTTCATGTTAGGAGGTCAAACTTAAAACCAGCTCCCACCCCAGCCCCCTCCTGCGGGAATAGGTTGCCGGGTGTTCCAAGTCTGGGTCTATCTCTGGTTCCTTTCCATCCCCAAGGCCTGCCCTGCCCTCTCTCATCTCCTCCCTCCTCTAACCTTCCCCCTCCCCCACTACTGATCCATTTCTACTCACCTGCATATTCTCTGTTCATAAATGACCCAGATAGTACTGTTGGGGGAAGAGAGATACATTCTCTGCAGACCTTGTTTTAACAAGTCCCACCTCCCAGCTTCTGTGAAAATTCTCTCAATTCCTTATAACCCATCAATTTTTTCCTGGGGGGAGTGGGGGAGGCACGGACAGAAGCTATGGCTTTGGTGAGATCCCAGGGACATGATGCCCTGAGGCGGAAGGCATGGCATTGGAATGGCAGTTTCTGGTGCCCCAGGGCTCCCCTAAGAGGACCTCTGTGGTGGGAACCCTGACCCATTCCAGGACCCTCCACATGTCTCTCCAACCGTCACCCCTGGGGGCTCACCTCTGAAGCAGCAGAGCAGCACAGGGAGCCCCCGCAGGAGGGGCCTGTCCATTGTGGAGGGAGAGCTGAGTAGCTTAGGGCAGGAGCTGAGGTGCCTATTTATACACCTGCCAGGTGGGGCTTCCCCAGGAAGGGCTAAGGGCGGGGACACTGTGGAAGTCCTTCAGAGACTCTCCTGCTTCTAGGGACCAGTCATTTCCCTTTCGGCACATTTCGGGAGAGGGACTGGCTAGAGACACATCCTGGCCCTGATTTATTTCAGTCCTGCCACTCAGGGTGTCCCATGTCATGTTCTACGACCTTTTCTTTCTTCCACACGGTGGAGAGTACAGGGTGGGTCAGGGCTGGGCAGGTAGGACTCAGACATTCTCACCAAGGTGCTCATTAAAGCAAGGAGAGCATGAGTGCAGATAACTGGAAGGCAGAATGGCCGATGCCTCTAGGGCAGTGGTTCTCAACCTTCTGGCCCTTTAAATACAGTTCCTCATGTTGTGGTGACTCCCAACCATAGAATTATTTTCGTTGCTACTTCATGACTGTCATGTTGCTACTGTTATGGGGTCTTACGCGACCCCTGTGAAAGGGTCGGTCGTTCGACCGCCAAAGGGGTCGCGACCCACAGGTTGAGAACCGCTGCTCTAGGGAATGGGGAAGAGAAGGGGAGGATTAGGCTCAGAGGCCCTGACAGAGGATTTTCCTGAGGGGCGTGGCTCCCCACTGTCAGTCATCCTGGAATGAAGCAAACCCTAGGGCAGGAGATGAGAGTCGAGGAGGAAACTGCTTCCCACTCTGGGAGCTGAGACTTAGATTTTTTGTATGTCAATCCTCACCCAAGGAGATTTTTCCCATTAATTTTTAGAAAGACTGGAAAGGATGGTGGAAGAAGAAGAGAGAGAGAAGAAGAGAGAGAGAGAGAGAGAGAGAGAGACAGAGATGTGAGAGAGACACATCCATTATTGGTTGCCTCCTGCTCCTGCCCCAACCAGGGCCGGTGGTCAAACCCGAAACCCAGGTACATGCCCTTGACCAGGAATCGAACCCGTGACCCTTCAGTGTATGGGCAAACGCTCTAACCACTGACCCACCCCAGCCAGGGTGAGACGTAGACTTTTGTTAGCAGAGAGAAGGTTTGGATTACTTCTCCTGGAGGGCGGTCAGCTGGTCCTTCCCCCTGGCTGTCAGGCCGGGTATTAGTGGGTTTTCCCTGAACTCTGAGGGTGACTGTGCATCCAGGTAGGTAGGTGGCTGAATGTCAAGGTCCCATGGAAGGACTGAGCCAGCGGATTCCAAGAACAGCCATAGCCAGGATCTCATTCTATGTTTTCTGTTAGCTTCCCTCAGTAATTCCTATGCCTTCAACAAACTATAATGGAAATCTCAGCTTAGTCCCTGATGTTATTTGCCAGGAATTGAGGGTAGGGTCTGTGTCCATGCTTCGGGCAAAGCCATATAGGGGGAGAAACAGCACCTGGAAGGAAGCAGATTGCACTAGGGCAGTGGTTGGCAAACTCATTAGTCAACAGAGCCAAATATCAACAGTACAACAGTGGAAATTTCTTTTGAGAGCCAAATTTTTTAAACTTAAGCTATACAGGTAGGTACATTCAACTTTAACTTCACGGTCTTCGTCTTCCGTTTTTCTTTGCTTCTTCTTTGTAGCCATCTCAAACAGGGCACCTCAAAAAATGTTTCATTTTATAATAATAAAGCCACCAACACAAAAGAATTACAATTCTTAAATTGATGACAAAAATACCTGTAGGATTTGCAGCTGGAAAAATACAGGTAACTTTATGCTTCGAGTAGGTACTTTTGTCACCCGCTCGCGATTTGCGGACGCGACTAGCACTAACCACTGCACCATGAGACTGCTGACTGACTGGCTCACTCAACTCGTGCATGAATCGCACGCCTCTCCCGCTGCATATCCCGCGGCCCGACCGACCGACCGACACCCCCCACTTCTTCTAAGGCCACTTCTTCAAAATAGACTCGCCCAGGCCGAAAACCGACTTCTGCACATGGGCCACGAAGTTTCAATCGCACTGTACGTGTGCGCCCGCACGTGGTATTTTGTGCAAGAGCCACACTCAAGGGGCCAAAGAGCCGCATGTGACTCATGAGCCGGGGTTTGCCGACCACTGCCCTAGGGCACTAGGTAGGTCTACAGCAAAGGGGGCGGTGGTCTCAGCCAGATGTGGGCTGGTGAGGCAGGGCACAAGAGTGATGCATCGAGGAGATTTTCGCCATGACATACTGGAAGTTACCACTGCCTACCAAAGAGCACACTAGCTCTTCCCTCAAGGGAAGAAGGAGGAAGAGAGGCAAACCCATGAACTAGAACCCGGGTGAAGCTGTGAAATAGCACCAATAAGTATTTGTGCATCACACACACACACACACACACACACACACACACACAGGCGGCATGACTGATTTTTGTCTTGTGCACAGTCATTAGCTCGTCTTATCGCCCTGACATTTCATGTCTTCTCTGCTTCTCTATATTCCTCTCTTCCACAATTTGAGATCTTCCCTCTTTCCTTCCATCCTTATTTCTTTCGCCAATGGCAGCCACCAGAAAGGAGCACAGGCTCTCCCTCCTTCTGCACCTGCCAGGACCATCTCCTCACTAATTACCCTCCTCTGATGTGATTAAGCCACTTCTAAAGAACAGACTTCTCTCTCCTGCTTTACTGACCCACCTGGATTCTTTGCTTAATGAACCCATTCCATTGACTTACTTTTCTCCTAAAATCTCCTCACATACTCCCAGCCTTAATATCTCAAAATACCCGATTTTCCTTTTTAAGAATATATTTTTATTATTGATTTCAGAGTGGAAGGGAAAGGGAGAGAGAGGTAGAAACATCAATGGTGAGAGAGAATCATTGATCAGCCGCCTCCTGCGCGCCCCATCCTGGGGATCGAGACCGCAACCCGGGCATGTGCCCTGCCCGGGAATTGAACCTGGTTCATAGGTTGATGCTCAACCACTGAGCCACGTGGGCCGATACTCCTGATTTTCTTACTGAGCCCACTCTGTTCTTTCTCTCAGTGCCTCTAATCCTTTTTCTTATCCTCTTAGCTCACCTCATAATAATTATTTTTATGTCATAAATTTCAGACCCATGACTTAAAAGTGTTCAGGGTTGCTTTAGACCTTACCTAAGTCTGCACGGCCCCTTTATCAGGATGCCCCTCTCCCCATCACAGCGTTCCAGAGGTGCAATTAGACCGGAAGTGGAGCCAGGGTTTATCTCAACTGAGAGTAACCAGGGAGGTCTCCAGTGGCGTCCATATGTGTGAGATTAGAATCTGTTAGATCAGGGCTAGGATTTTTGCTTTGCATTTCCGATGTTAGGCAAATACTAAAAATGACATTTCTTGAATGGAGATTTGCTTTCTAGTTATTACTTTTTAAAAAGATATATTTTATTGATTTTTTACAGAGAGGAAGGGAGAAATATAGAGAGTTAGAAACATTGATGAGAGAGAAACATCAATCAGCTGCCTGTTGCACACCCCCAATCAAGGAACATTCCCTTGACTAGGATTGAACCTGGGACCCCTGAGTCCGCAGACCGACGCTCTATCCATTGAGCCAAACCGATTAGGGCTCTAGTTATTACTTTTAAAGGAGACAGATTGACTCTCCACAGGGAATTTAGCCAAATATCCTGAAATTTATTGCTAATCCAGATAGTTCCACATAAGGACCTTTCTGAAGAGGTCAGTGGGGCTGGTGTGAGTACCGGATCGGGGGACGGAGCTCTCAGCTGTGGCAGATCCCACACCTGAAGAGGCGAGTCAACGGGATGAAGAAGCACAGTCACTGGCCCCATGGGCACCGCTAGCCTCAGGCTCCTGGCTTGTCCCAGTACCCACAGGACATATGCCAGTGATCCAGCAGAAAGAACAGTCTCTTCTCCATCAGGGTTTGAAAGAACAGTCAGAGCAGAGCAGCCTCTTTTCCCTCGGGCGAGGGAGGAGCACAGCTCTGGGCGACTGGGGCCTGTTGAAAGCAGAGAAGTTCTACCTTCGTGAAGGCTGTGAAAACAGAAGCTTTTCAGACAACACGTGCAGAGCCGATAAAGAACAGAAGAGAAGTGCTCTGGGAGCCTGTGTGCATCCTTGTCTCTACCCTGAGACTAGCCACCCCTGAGGGTTTTCTGGGAATCTCAGGCTTGTTCAAAACACCCCCAGTTCCCTAGACAGCGCCCCCCTGCGGTTCTGAGGTCTGGAGAGGGTAGCATGGCCATTGCAGTGACGAGGGAGGGAGGTCTAGGATTCAAGGGAGAATGAGCAGCCAATAGCTTAGCCCCTGGTCCTGTTACAAATAAAATGTTCTGTGCGTTTAATATGCCGCCGGCACACCCAGCTATCTCCAGAAGAACTCTTCCCACCGGTGACCTCAATTTTCTGGAAGACTTTTTTGAGAATTAGTGTTATTCCTTTCTTTACTTAAAAAAATTTTTTTTAATTATTTCAGAGAGGAAGGGAGTAGGAGAGAGAGAGAGATTCACTCAAAAATCTGTACTATAGAATTCGGGACTGCCCTTCTCCTCTCCAATCTGAATTCATGGTACATGGAGGCCTTGCTCAGAGACCTCTTTGCAAACTGCCAGCACTCCCACCGTGGCACATAGCCCGCTGTACTGCGGGTTTATGACATGTTTTTACATATGTTATCATTATAAAAATAATCTTACATATATCATCATTATAAAAGTAATCTTACGTATGCCATAATTATAAAAGTAATCTTACATCTGTCATAATTATAAAAATAATCTCTCTGTATTCAGAGAGACTGTCCCTGACCAGTTCACTGAAGCAGATGCCCCGTGTTATTTCCTGTGTGTGTATAGCTGTGGGATTTTTATATTGGTGGAAACTAACATACATACCAAGAAAGAGCACAGAACACGAATGCACATCTGAAATTGTGTTAACGTGTACACGTAACTATGAACCGTGTCAGGAATTGAGTGTTGCTGGGGCCACAGAAAACTCCTCCACGGCAGGTGCTCCTTCCTATCCACAGTCTCCTCATCTAGTTGCCTCATTTAGTGGGAACATGATCCTTTCTCTTACGAAATGTATAGTTTTATAGTCTTATCACACCATATTTTTGCTTGGTTTTGAATATCAATATAAATGGAGTCAAAACAGTCTGCATTTTTTAAATTATCCATGTTTTCCTATGAAGCTTGCTTTTTTTCCTCTATAGTATTCCATTAGATGACTATTAGAGCTGAGAACTATCCAGTATCAGCCAAAAACATCATCTCAGAGATTCAAGGAAACCTAAAAAGCCAGGCCGGCGTGGCTCAGTGGTTAAGTGTCGACCTATGAACCAGGAGGTTACTGTTCGACTCCTGAGCAGGGCACATGCCCTGGTTGCGGGCTTGATCCCCAGTGTGGGGCGTGCAGGAGGCAGCTGATCAATGATTCTCTTTCACCATTGATGTTTCTATCCCTCTCTCCCCCTCTTCCTTCCTCTCACTGAAATCAATAAAAATATTTAAAAAAAAAAAAGACAGAGAGAGAGAGGAGGCCCAAGAGAAATGCACCACTGGTCATGACCTACAGTGTTGGGTCTCTGTTCTCAAGGAGGTAGGAGCACTAATGCTATGTGTGCAGTTCCCGAGAATCCTGGGGTCAGCCCATAGGGTTAGGGCCGTGGTTGGCAAACTGTGGCTTTTTGGCCCCTTGAGTGTGGCTCTTCCTAAGCCTTAGGAGGACCCTAATTAAGTTAATAACAATGTACCTACCTAGATAGTTTAAGTTGAAAAAATTTGGCTCTCAAAAGAAATTTCCATCGTCGTACTGTTGATATTTGGATCTGTTGACTAATGAGTTTGCCGACCACTGGGTTAGGGGAACAGAACATCTTCTTCTTGGGGCCTTGAGCTGAGCTCGTTTCTGATCATTAAGGTCCAGGTGGGCAGCAGATGAAGGGTGAAGAGCTTAGTCAGGTGAGAAAGGAACAAGGAGCACTAATTAGAACGCGGCAGCATGGAACTCAGGTGCCATTCAGAGGTGGGTGGGGAACACGGGAAAGGGTGTCCGTGCGTTTAGCAGATGTGAACATACTCAAGGGGAAAAAAAGCACAGCTCTTATCATTTCAAAGACTTAACATGAGCCAAAGTGTTGAAAATGCCAGGTGAGAAAGAGGACATAGCCTCCTCTCCATGTCTTAGAAATTTTCTGAAACTGTATGCTCACCCATAGAATAAGGAAGTGAGGTTCTTGTAATACCTCCACACTCCCCCTTATCCCCAAAAAAGTTTCTCCCCCAAGTCGGCCAGGTATGTCCAAAGGCGCTGTGATGAGGACCCCCTGCTGGGGTTCGCTGGAGTGCCAGGTCTCTATAACTTCAAAGGTGAGGAAATAGCCAAAATTTCAATTCTTCAAGACCCTGTTATCAACTGTGGTCACCACGCTGTACATTCGAGCCACAGACTGTATCCATCTTATAGCTGAGAGTCTGTGCCCTTACACCAACCTCTTCCTATTCCCTTCACCCCCGTCTCAGGCAACCACTTTTCTATTCTCTGTTTCTATGACTTTTACTCTTGCTGCTGCTGCTGCTGTTTTTATTTGTCTTTCTCTGTCTGCCTTATTTTATTTAGTGCCATGTGAGATGGCGGGTGTGTTAACTAACTAGATTGGGGGTGGGGGAGAGGTCGTGTCATAATCCGATTTTAAAGATACTCATTTTGTAGTTGTACAGATTTCACAATGTATGTCGAATCACCATGATGCACATTTTAAATATCTAGTGGCCCAAGTGGAAATCTCCGTTCTGCCGCCTCGCACTGTGACCCTGGCAAATCATTTAACCTTTCCCCGCCTCCATTTCAAAAACCTAAAAAGTGGGTAGACTGATGCCCAAGGAGGAAACAGTCTGGGGTCAAGGTCTCCGAGTTTTCCTCAAAAGACCTGCACCAGAACGAACTGAGGAATCAGCCACCCCGGCCACCCAGACCTAGAGGACGTGGGGTGGGAGCAGGACTCGCCCTGCTGCTCACATCGGAGGGCCTATCTGGCCACAGCAGAACCACTGCCAGCCTCCACCGGAATGTAGGTACCGACTTTCAGCTACAGCTCCTCCCGTGAGCCACGGAGGGAGGGCAGAATCAGTCACCCACTGTTCCCTTGAGCTGTGGAAGCGACTTAACTGACTGTTCTATATCCATATGTGAGCTGTAGAGTCACCCTGAGAAAAAATGATTGCGGGCTGCTTTAAGATTATAATCGCTGCCGAAACCGGTTTGGCTCAGTGGATAGAGCGTCGGCCTGCAGACTCAAGGGTCCCAGGTTCGATTCTGGTCAAGGGCATGTACCTTGGTTGCGGGCACATCCCCAGTAGAGCCTGTGCAGGAGGCAGCTGATCAATGTTTCTCTCTCATCGATGTTTCTAACTCTCTATCCCTCTCCCTTCCTCTCTGTAAAAAAATCAATAAATTGTATTTTTTTAAAAAAGGTTATCATCACTAAAAGAGGAAAGGGGTGCAATGAAAAGCCCCTGGGGTGCAACGTTGATGCTTTTATTCTTCCAAAGTGTTAGTATTTGGGGCTTTTGAATTCCTGTCATTTTATGGGACAGGTTTGTTTTGTTGTTGTTATTCCTCACCTGAGGATATTTCCCCATTGATTTTTAGAGAGAGTGGAAGGGAGGGGGGCAGAGAGGGAAGCATTGATGTGAAAGAGACACATGGATTGGTTGCCTCCTGCTTGAGCTCTGACTGGGCTGGGATCGAGCCTGCTACCGAGGTGTGTGCCCTTGATTGGAATAGAACCTGCGACCCTTCAGTCCTTGGGCTGACACTCTAACCACTGAGCCACACCAGCTAGGACTATAGCATAGATTTTTGAGTGAAATTAATCTAGAGACCTTTTTTGTCTTAGTCAGAGACTGTTCTTTTTCTCTTCAGAAGATAACAATAATAAAGACTATATATTTTCTAAGCACCTGCTCTGTTAGAAACACTGCAAACACACTATCTTTTTTTGAGATATTAATTTTTTCAATTGCAGTTTACATTCAATATTATTTTGTATGAGTTTCAGGTCTACAGCATAGTGGTTAGACAATTATCCTATATAATAAAAGCCTAACATGCTAAGTGTCCGACCATTTGTTCGACCATTCTATCAGTTGCTATGACATGCAGTGATCACCAGGGGGCAGACGCTCTGACCAGTAGGTTAGCTTGCTGCTGGGGTCCAGCTGATCAGGACTAGGCCAGACAGGCCAACACACCCTGGAGCCCTCCAATGGTCCCTCCCCAGCTCTGATCATGCACCAGTGGGGTCCCTAGGCCTGGTCTGCACCCTCTCACAATCCAGGACCCCCTCAGGGGATGTCAGAGAGCTGGTTTCGGCCCGATCCCCACAGGCCAGGACAGAAACCCCACCGATGCACAAATCTGTGTACCAGGCCTCTAGTATACTTTATAAAATGTTCCCCCCAATATTTCCAATACCCACCTGACACCATACATAGACATTACAATATTATTGACTATATTCCCTATGCTGAACTTTACATCCCCATGACTATTCTGTAACTACCAATCTATACTTCTCAATCCCTTCACCTAGACCCCAAAACCCCCTCCCCTCTGGCACCCATCAGTCTGGCAAACACATGATCTTCCATCCTCGCATTAGCACACTCACATGGTGCTTATTATTATTAAGGACTCCAACTACCGAAGGACACTCAAGAAGAAAGAAATACACTTTTCAAGATATTAACCTTCTCACAAGGAAAGTTCAGATGCTTTACCGGTGAACGCTATTGAACAGTTCAGAAAGGAATAACACTGCCCTGGCCAGTATGGTTTATCTTGTCCTCTGAAAGGTTGCCAGTTCAATTCCCAGTCAGGGCACATGCCTGGGTTGCAGGCTCAATCCCTGGTAGAGGGTGTGTAGGAGGCAGCCAATGGATGTTTCACTCTCACATCAATGTTTCTCTCTCCGCCTTCCTTCCTCTCTCTCTCTCTCTCTCTCTCTCTCTCTCTCTCTCTCTCTCTTTCTCTCAAAACAAACAAACAAAAAATGAATAACACAAACTCTCAAAAAAGTCTTCCAGAAAATTGAGGAGGAGTTAGTGTGTCCTAACTCATTTTATGGAGCCAGCATTACCTTAATACCAAAACCAAATAAAGACATTCTAAGAAAAGATTCCGATATGTGACATAGCTTTCGACTTCTAGAACTTGGCGTGCACCTTTCTCTCTTTAAAGAATGCCATTGATCTTGATTCTGCTTAGCCAAGTCCTATTATTCATTACATTGTACTCCCTCCATAAGTTGTTCTCTTATTCTAGTCAATGGTGTTTGACTCCTCTTCTGAATAGCTTTTGGTCTGATTAGGACTGGACTGCGAAACTCTCGGAAAGGAATGGGGTTCCATAGCAGTGAACCTCCAAACAGGCTTCTTGGACAAAGGCAACTGCTTTTAATTCATCCTCAAAGGGGCGGAAATATATGAAAAGAGAGCGAGGGAGCTAACTGGGGGACCAGCAAAGGTAGCTACAGCAGCCAGGCTAAAGTGATTGACACTTAGACTTAGGTTGTGTCCTAGTCATGGTCCAAATACAACTTAGTCAAGAGACATGGGAAAGAAAAACAAGTGGACTTAATGAGCTGTCAGAAGGGGCAAAGAGGGGCATAAAGAGAGAAAAAAAACATGTTGGGGGGTTTGCAACCTTTAAGTTGCCCCCCCCCTTTGAATAGGTGCCATGGTTTCCTTAACTTATAATCTGATTGTTTGCCTGGGGAAAAATGGAATTGTTGCAAAATAGAATGTAAATGATCTCCTTTATTTTCCTGCCTCCGATTTCTCCCAGCTGTGGACTAATCCTATATAATAAAAGCCTAATATGCAAATCGACTGAACAGCAGAACGACAGGTTGTTATGATGCACACTGACCACCAGAGGGCAGACACTTAATGCAGGAGCTGTCCCCTGGTGGTCAGTGCACTCCCAGAGAGGGAGTGCTGCTCAGCCAGAAGCTGGGCTCATGGCTGGCGAGTGCAGCAGTGGTGGCAGGAGCCTCTCCTGCCTCCATGGCAGCGCTAAAGAGCAGCGAGCTGAGCCATAAGGAGCAGTGAGCAGGCAGGCGGTGAGGAGCGAGGGGTCCCAGACTGTGAGAGGCATGTCTGACTGCTGGGGAGCAGGCCTAAGCCAGCAGGCAGACTTCCCCTGAGGACTCCCGGACTGCGAGAGGGTGCAGGCCAGGCTGAGGGACCCCTCCCCCACCAGTGCATGAATTTTGTGCACCAGGCCTCTAGTAGTATATATTCCTCTGAGATTTCCTATCCTGTAATCGGCTCACCACTTGGGACAATCTGATATGGTGACGTCTTGGGTCCTTGTGCGAGACATGTTTTATTGAATGATAACTGAATTTGTCGTCTCCAACTCCATTCTTATCAGACATACTGAGAATCTGAGGTGAGCTCCTTTCTTACCTTCACTTGAATGGTCCTCCCCTTGACCAGCCCAGTGTTAGGCGATGTGGCTGAATCCAGCACAATCCGTGGGTGTATCATGCATTTGTGTGCCTGTGGGGTATAGCCTGGTACCGGGGCTCAGTGGGCTAGTTGGTAACCTCACACAGAGTTCGTCCGGAACATCCAAAGGTTGCCAAAGGTTGGACAAGGCAGAGAATGTGTGGAATCTGAAGGTGGCTCCCAGGTCTGCTTCCCTTTGATCCCCTGCCTTTTCTGGGATGAGCTTGTGACTCATCCCAGAATCTTCCTTTGATCACCTCTTTCATATGCAAATGTCTTGGTCCTGGCCCTGCGTGGGCTCTAGGAATGGAGAGAGGAAGCCGAGCACCCACTCTCTTAGAGGCGGGGCTTCCCAAAGCAAGGGAATGAAAGGCACCTTTTAGAGCTCAGGATGCAAGTGGAAGAGCAGGAGGCTGGGAGGAAATGCAGCTTCGTCTCCACCCCACAGCCTGTCTAGGACACCATCCCTCAGCCCTCCCTGGAGCTTGGTTTCCTGCTGCATCATCCTTTTCCCAACATATATGGGCTGGCTCCCTTTCCTCCTGCTCCCAGGAGCCCTCCTGGTCTTGTGCTGCCCTTCCGCAGGCGGTGAGTCCCATAGCAGGGAGTCAATGTGGGCAGGGGGAGGGGGTCAGGGAGTAATATCCTAGAAAGTCCTGAGGAGGAAGAGTAGAAGCTGCAGGGACAGCGTTGGCTGGGCCCAGGCCCCTGAGCCCTTGGCTGCTGCAAATTCCCTTCCCCACCATGGAAACCCTCTCGGGGCGGGGCGGGGGGGGGGGGGGGGCCCCGCTGTGGCTGCTGTTACTAAACATACACAAAATTATATTCCCCGGAGGAATTGGAGGGGATGTGTTAGAAAGAAACCCTGAGGGTGGTACATGGGATAGTAGAAAAGAAATAAACCCTTTATCTCCATATGGATCCCAGCGCTTCATAATAAAAGTTGGAAAAAGAGTACC
>NW_005871430.1:792918-795127 GCF_000147115.1 Myotis lucifugus | reverse complement strand
CTTCATAAGTACTTGGAATAGGGATGCCCCTCTTCCCGTTTTCCCCAAGGGATCCTGGGTCTTCTTTCTCAGTCAAGCTTACCTGGCTCTACCAGCAATAAAATGTCTAGTTCAGTGTCCCTTCTAGAAGCCACAGATGCAGGATGAGCCTGAAAAGAAAGAAGGGAGAGAGCTTTCTGGTAACCCTGCATGACATAGAACCAGGTTCCCTGAGAGAAATGTGGGCTGCGCAGGGAGGGTCCCCCGAGAGGACAAGAAGCCTGGAAAGTCCTTTCCCCCCCGCAGCGGGGCCCTTTTCTCTTTCCCTAACTATTTGGCGTTCCTTGGCCTCACCCCACGGTTCTCACATAATGTCCAGATCCTACAAGGAGAATTCCAGTTTGCACCTCCTGCGATGAATTTGTCGGCAAGACCTGCAGAAAGAATTTAGGTTCCTGTAAATCCAGGTACCCTGACTTTGCTTGCCAGACCAGAGAAGTGTACACTCAACATTACACCGGAGGTGAGTTGAGGGCTGGAGGGAAGGGAGGGATGGGAGATTGAATGTTATGCCTTGGCCTGGCGAACCAACAAACAAAAAGAGCCTTAGGTCTGGAGTTCGAATTCTTTAGTCCCACCAGCCCTAGCGTGAACTCAGCGGATGGTCTAGGGCACGTGGTTTTCCTTCTCTGAGTTCAAATTGCTCATCTGTACAATGATTAAGTTGTGTGTGTGTTTTTAATATGTTTTTACTAGAGGTCTGGTGCACGAATTTGTGCATGGGTAGGGTCCCTCGGCCTGACCAGTGATTGGGGCTGTCTCACCCAGTCTGGGGGGGGAGGGACCGCAGGAGGTTGGCCACGATTGGAGACAGCTGGCAGGAAGGGGGGAGGGACCGTGGGAGGTTGGCTGTGGGAGCGCATTGACCACCAGGGGGGCAGCTCCTGCATTGAGCATCTGCCCCCTCGTGGTCAGTGACTCGTCATAGCGACTGGTCGACCAGTCATTCGTTCGAGGGAGAGGGATGGATAGAAAGAAACATCAATGAGAGAGAAATATCATCGATTGGCTGCCTCCTGCACGCCCCTTAGTGGGGATTGAGCCCACAACCTGGGCATGTGCTCTGACCGAGAATCCAACTGGTGACCTCTTGGTTCCTGGGTCAATGCTCAACCGCTGAGCCACACCAGCTGGCCAATGATTGAGTTTTAGTGGATGACCTCCAAATCCCATCCATCTCTGAGGTCCAGGGACTGAATCCCTAATCAAGTCTAACTATTATAGCTGCATATGCATGTGGGTGTTGGGGGTGGGAGTGGGGTACCCTGGAAGAAGGCCACCCCTTTGGTGGATGGGTCTTCAAGTCTCAGACTCTTCCTAAGGGGACGGGAGTGGAGGGGCGCTACTCACTCAGCCACATTCCCTGGCACACCCCGAGTCTAACCTGGGCCTCTCTGCTATTTTCCCACCCTCTTCAGAATACGTCTACCAGTACTCCACCCTGGGCTGCCCCAAAAGGTGTGTGGAATATATACGCATCACCAACAAGAGGAAAGACGTATCGCTCTGCTGCAGTGAAAGCTACTGCAACAGCTTGTCAGTCAAGGATGAGGTTCCATTCTACCCCCTCATATCAGAGAAGTTACAACTCAGCTGACTGGCAGGGACCTCCTCCCAACTAAGCCCTGCCCATCCTTTCTGAACAAACCCCAACATCCAGAAAAGCCTTTGCTCTCAACCGCACCTCCCCGCACCCCCCCCCCCTGCCCCCGCCACCTCCCACTGTCTTGAGAGCCAAGAGGCCCAAGAGAAATGAACTGTGGCTGAGGAAGGACTGTGGTACAACTTTGAAATGCCGTCTGGGCCAAGTGAGGCCCACCAGGCCTGGTAGTCTGTTTCTGCTGTTCTGGCCAAACCCCAAGTCTAAGTGGGGTGAGGAAGTGGGGGAAGCTGCCCTGGGACATCTGGGGGCCCTGAATGGATGACAAGAACAACCCTCATGAATAACAAGACCAGATGCAGGGCAGCCCATGGGCTGTTTCCCTAGCGGCCCGATAAGAAGGAAGGGATGCAGGGCAGAGAAGAGTCGGGCAAAGGTTCCCAAGTCACTTCATTTCATTTCATCTCTCAAATGTATAGGATCCATCTTTCAGGCAAATGAAAATGAAAAAAAAAGCTGGGGTAGCAATACTTATATAGGAAAAAAATAGACCTCAAAGTGAAGGCCATA
>NW_005871430.1:626876-790572 GCF_000147115.1 Myotis lucifugus | reverse complement strand
CGGAGCACCACAAGCTTCCAGGCCCACACCAACCCCCATCAGATCTGCCAGTAATGTGTCCAGGCCCGGGCCCAACAAGGGCGTGCCCTGGCCGGAGCACAGACTCAGATATCAGACCCATCTAGGTCGGAAGCCTGGGTCCAGCATTTGAAAATGAGGCCATGGCAGGTTACATCATCTCTGTGCATCTCAATGTCCTCTACTGAGGAGAGATTTCCTCTACTAAGGAGAAATGATAATCATTGTGCCTAAGTCATAGAATGGCTGTAAGGAAATGTATGTATCTACATTTATATACTGGATGAATGTTAGGTTTCTAGCACAATATGCAACACAGAGCAAGGATGGGTAGATGTGGAGAGCGGCTACAGTGTTTGGACAGGTTCAAGCCTTGGACTAATGAGAGGGCACAGTCCTCTCATGGCCACGTGCAAGTCCCAGCTTGGAGGGCAGAGCCCTCCCAGCACAATGATAGCCAACAGCTAGAGTTGTAAGCTTGAACCTATGGTCCGAACACGTGGCCCCACGTGCCTGAGTGATGTCGGCTTGATAGAGTTCAGGTGCATGTAGTTGAGTAGGATCAAAACCCACCAAAATGTTGTAAACATCTTGACCACGCCCTTACTTGCCTCGTCGAATCTGGCTATAAAAGAAAGACACGGCTTGTAGTCCTTGGCGCTGTCGCTAGCTCTCCATCAGAGAGGACAGCGTCCCACCCAGACCCAGCTTTCATTCTCTTGTCTGTCTTTTCTCCATCCTTCACTGCTCTTCTCAGGGTCACCGAACCTGGCTGAGCTGGCGCGGCACATAAGGCGCCCAATGTGGGGTGAGTATGTCATGGCTGTGCCGGCTCGCCACAGGTAGACCTTTGCTCTGATGGTTCTTGTGGGGCCAGGGAGAGGCTGTGAGTAGGATGCCTGACTCCTCCCATCCCTCCTGTGAAGGACAGGCTGTTCCATGATGTGACCGCTGGCTGACCACTGCCAGCCCTTGTGCGAGATCCAGTTACATCCGGGGCAGAACAGATTGCTTTCTGTAGACGCCCTCAGAGACTCTCCGGCCCCTCCCTGTGGCCCATGCCTGCTAGTTCCTGGGACAGGCTGTTGCCCTTCCCCAGGTTAGCGTGTGAAGCTTTCCCCGTTGCTTGGGGCAGGTCACCCCTCCGTACCCCCATCCATCCTGCCCTGTCTTGACCCCTTAACGCCTGCTGGGTGGTGCTGAGGAAATCCATGCTGTGCTGCTGCCCAGTGAGACATATAAGCTCCCTTAATAAAGTCATAATGTCGTATTGGAGTTTGACAACTCTTTCTTTTGTCTCTCAGCCCCAAGAAATCTGACATAACCCCTCCCCTGAAGGAGCTGCTCTGTGAGGGAGTGTGAGAGGGTAGGATGGAGCGAGACCTAAGCTGGTCTGAGACACATAAGGCGTCTGAGGCTTTGTCTGTGGCCTTTCCCAGGTCACCAAAGAACAGTTGACATTCAATATACTTGGAAAATATGTGGATAAAAATTCATGTCTGTGTATATGTATACATCTCCATGTGTGCATCCATGCTTATGAGAAGTCTGCACATCACACATAACATTTAAAGTGTTAATCTCTAAGAAGTGCTTTGGCCCTAACCGGTTTGGCTCAGTGGATAGAGCGTCGGCCTGCGGACTCAAGGGTCCCAGGTTCGATTCCGGTCAAGGGCATGTACCTTGGTTGCGGGCACATCCCCAGTGGGGAGTGTGCAGGAGGCAGCTGATCGATGTTTCTCTCTCATTGATGTTTCTAGATCTCTATCCCTCTCCCTTCCTCTCTGTAAAAAATCAATAAGATATATTTAAAAATTAAAAGAAGTGCTTTGTCGGTTTTTTTTCCCATAATATTTTGGGTTTTAAATTTGTTTTAGACTTACAGAAAACTTACAAAAATTTTACGCAGTTTCTTACTCCGTTTCCCCTACTGCTCACAGTTCACATTATATTGGTCTATATCACAACTGGAAAAAAATATTCATTCATTATTATTGCCTAATGGGTGGTAGTCAGGTTTCCTTCGGTTCACGCCCAGTATCTTTTTTCTCTTCCAGGAAACTGTGTTTCTTTTACCCATCATGTCTCTTCACCTCCTCTGGACTGTGCCTGTTGTTGTTTTTGTGATATTGACAACTTTGAAGATGACTGTGCAGATATTTTGCAGAATGCCCCTCAATTCGGGTTTATCTGATGTTTTTCTGATTCGACTAGGGTGGTGGGTATGAAGAGAGGATCACAGAGGCAGAGTGCTATCCTCATCACATCATGTCAGAGGGACATGCTGTCCACCTGCCTAATTGCTATTGACCTTGGTCACCTGGCTGACACGATTGCCAGGTGACTCCACAATAAAGCGACTTTTCCCCTTCCCACATTGTACCTTCCGAAAGCAAATCATTGAGTGTAGCCCATTAATTCTTTTTTAAATTTTTCTATTACTTGGTTAGTGTTTTTTAGAATAGTTTACAGTAGTTAGGATTTACATTGCCCATCAGAAGATGGCTAATGAGGCAATTTTCATTTTTTTAAAATATTTTTATTGATTTTTTTTTTAGAGAGAGATGAAAAGGAGAGGGAGAGAGAAAACATTGATGTGAGAGTGAAACAAGAGCCGCCTGCCTCCTGCATACATCCCACCTGTAGGGACTGAGCCTGCAATCCAGGCATGTGCCCTGACCTGGAAGGGAACTGGCAGTCTTTTGGTATATGGGATGGCGCCCAATCAAATGAGCCACACTGGCCAGGGCTAAGGCAGTTTTTAAAATAAGAAAGGCGTCTTACTTGTCCTGCCTCCATTACTCTGGCTCTCCCAGGGTTCTCTTTACTACAACAAGACCTATCTAGACAAGTTGAATGTCGGCTGGAATGCCGGAGGTACGTTTTATCACTACTGGCGTTGTTCCCGATGTTTTAGAGGCCCCGATTTAGATTGTGTCCACAGTGGCTAAGCCAAATGGCCTTCCATTTTAGCTCATATCCTACCTCATTTAAAAAGGTAAATCCATAAAATATAATTCCATTTGACATTCTGAAAATAAAAATAGATTTTTAAAAGGTCTTCTCATGAGTTCCCCCCAAAAAAAATCAACCACGTAAAAATCACACAAAATGAATTTGTTCTACAAGAGAAACAAAATATCCTTCTCGCTTTGTTTTAATTTATAACTGAGAAAGGTAAGATTATATTTTATAAGTAATTTTTTCAAATATATTTTTATTGATTTCAGAGAGGAAGGGAGAGGGAGAGAGAGAGAAACATCAATCATGAGAGAGAATCATCAACCAGCTGCCTCCAACACACCCCACACTGGGGATTGAGCCCGCAACCCAGGCATGTGCCCTGTCCGGGAATCAAACTGTGACCTCCTGGTTCATAGGTTGTCGTTCAACCACTGAGCCACACTGGCCGGGCTGATAAGTAATTTAACACGACAATAATTTTCTCCATTTTTGTATCAAGACTGATAAAGAAAATGGAACGAAGGAAGAGGATAAGGACAGAAGCGCAACAAGGTGAAAGAAAAAGGGGTCAAAAGACAAGAGAAATGCATGCAAAAGTTTAGCATCTAAATCCCCTCGCATCTAAAGCTGATGATCCCATCTTCATGCCTTAGCCCTTGCAACCTTCTCGGACACTGAGGCCTGTCAGCCCATCTACCAGTTGGACACATTTTCCTGAATTTTCCACGGACCCCTCAGACTGCTGATGTGTAGAATGGAACCCGACTCCTTTCTGGGCACATTCCAGTCACTTCTGAGTGAGAGGGAGTAGAGGTCAGGTAGCCAAGGAAATGCAATGATGGTGAGGGACCAGGAATGCAAGGTGAGGAAGGCTGATGGTGAATTGCAGATGTGCAGGAAGCAGAGACTTGAAACAAGGGTGAGCTGAGAGTGTTCCACATCATGGGGGAGAGCCCGTGGGGCCAGGAAGAAAGTGGGGAGGGAAACGTGAAGGAGAGAGCAGTGCCCTGCATGCTCTTCAGGAGCCCATGTCGGGGGAACTAGGACCAGGGATGCCAGGGAAAAGACAAGTGGAGTGGATATCACCATCACAAAGAATTCGTTGATTCTATAACTTGTATTCTCGTCCCTTTCCTTGATATCGATTACAGAACTCTTGACCTTTACAACAAAATATTGAGATCTTCATGCCCCCGTAATGAAAAGACATCGGTGAACAATATTCTGAGCAGTCCAATTCGGTGTAGTTGTGCTTCCACCCATCTGGAAGAGAAGGAATTCATGTTCAGTGCCAGAGGACAATGCTTGGAACTCAAGTAAGAGGAACTTCCCTACTACACCAAGCCTGGTCCAGGCTACAGACACATCCACCTCTTAGCAAGGGCTTTCTCCAACTGGAGAGCCCCTACACGGTGTCTGAAGTCGGAGGCCTGCTCAAGACAGTAGAGCCTGGCTCAACAGCATTACCTTTCTCATTGAAAACGAAGAAATCCCTGGTTCTGCATCCTGGGCCTTGTTTCATGGTGCAATTTCCCTTGCCCCTCAAACAATGACCTTGCTTAAAATTGTGGCATACCATGCATAATGTGGCCGGATCTGTGGAAAATAGAAATGAGGGCTGACCCCAGGATTGAATGGGTTGAGACCAAGGTGGGCTAGGACAATGAGAGGGCTGAGGATTTCAAGGGTAAAGTACAGCCTAAAATACCTCCTCTAGTATACTCTTAAAGCCTGAAGGTATTCCCATCTGATGATGTCCATTGATTCTTTAAGTATATGGGACTTCAACACAAGGTTCTTGATTCCATTAAACATAAAGTGAAAGGTCAGACTTCCAGTCAAGATGGCTGGGAGGTAAATGTGAGTACTCAAATCATCCTACAACTGCATCAAAACTACAGATAAATGACAGGACAACTATTATTCAGAGCTGCCTGAAATAGAGCTGAATGGAAGTCCTACAACTAGGGATTTGAAGAAGAAGCCACAGCAAGACGGGTAGGAGGGATGGAGACGCAGAACAGGCTGGCCCCACACCCACGTGTGGTGATTTAAAATTAGGAGGGATATTTTGAGGAGTGAGAGATCCCAGTCCCACACCAGACCCCCCACCCCCCAGCCCAAGGTTCCAGTGCCAGCAAGAGAAGTCCCCTTAAAACCCTGAGGGGTGTGTGGCTAGTGGGATGGGTGCTCTCAGAGACCCAGGCAGTTCCTCTGAAAGGGCCCATGCACAGACTACTTAGACTCACTCCCTCTGAGCTCCAGTGCTGGGATAGCAGCTTGAAAGGAACCAGGGACATACCAGGAGGAACTGAATTATCAGGCATCAGGGCAAGAATTGGGAGGTAGCTTTCTGACAGACCAAAGGACTGGCAGAGGCCATTGTTTCTTTTGTGAGACCCCCTCCCACAGACAGAGCAGACTGGTGGGTGACATTTCTAAGACTCCATCAACCTGATTTTCTCCTGTCTAAGTCATTCCCTGAGGACCCATCCCACCCAACCTGAAGGCCCATCCAAGCTGTTTCCAGTGGCTTTTCCATACAACTGGCTTCTCTTGCCTCATGCTTTAGACTTTCCTAAAATCTCTCAAACTAGCAGCATCTGTCCTCTGTGTACCCCTTACCTCTTGCAAGGTCACAGGCCCAGCACTAGCAGCTTCCCCCCCTTGGTTCACAGCTCAGTTCCTCCTGGGCACCTCCAAGCCCAACACAAGTAGAAGTCATCTGCAGATAGCCCTGTCGCTTGTGCTGGGTGGCCCCAGGCAGGGTACAAGTGGTGGCTGACTTTGCACCTCATGGGAGGCCCCTGAGCCAGTGCACCTGTTGGAAAGCTTCAGACCACGTCAGATTACCACCCTCCCATCTCCATGAGTGACACACTGAAGGCATGGACTCCATGAGCACCAAAGCTCCCACTGAAGCAAGCCCTGCTCCGTAGGTTCGACTCCTGCGCAGTAGTTCCCTCGTTATAGTCGCAGCCAGTCCTCACAGCATTGGCGTGGGGGTCTTTCCGTCCCAGTGACACCAACAGCACTCAAGACTCAACTATGACAGGACAGTGCACACAACCACAGAGGGGCACACCTGGAAGCCCAGCTCAGGTGACTGGAGAAACTGTGTCCCTGGGCCCTGCAGGACACGCACTACACAAGGTCACTCTACCAAGTCTGGGAGATGTAGCAGCAATACCTAATACATGGGGGCAGGGACATAGGGAAGCCGACAAACTGTGGAGACAAAGGAACAATTCCAAAATAAAAATATTTTTTAAAAAGAAAAAGAAAGATAAAAATATGGGCAATAAAATGGCAATGAATAAGATGGGAGGGAATTAGGGGTATGGGTGAAAAAGGTGAAGGGATTTAGACGTACAAATTGGCAGTTACAGAATAGTCATGGGATGTAAAGTATGGAAGAGATTTGCCAAAGAACACAAATGCATATATGCATAGACAACAATGTGGTGAATACACGGGGAGGAGGGGAGGCAGGGGGAGGGGGAAAGACAAAGAAAAATGGGGGACATATGTAAAAGTATCAACAATTTAAAAGAATACTTTTAAAGAAAAAAAAGGGCATGGTCTCCCCTTACCTTGGCGCCATTGTGCAGAATATAATAAAAGTACCTGCTTACGTCCACGTGAAGCTAGAGATCTGTTAGAATATCATGAGACATAACAACCGTGCTGGCTCCAAAGTGGGGGTGCAGTCCCACAAAATTCCTACCACAGCTCCCCACCAAAAAAAAATCACTAGCTGTTCATGACAATGCACATAGCATGAAAGTATTGGTTCTAGTTAAGTCCTTCCGTGACCTGTTCCCGCTGGAGCACTGCCCCCTGGTGGCTGCTTTAGAGAACGTCTTGAGCAACCAACCATTGGCTCTGCCTCTGAGGGCCTTCCCAGCCAGTCCCAAAACCTTAAATTGAGAAAGGCCCACAACCCCAGTCAGTCCCAAAGGAGTGACTGACCCCACTCTGAGGCTATTTGGAAGGAACTTGAACCATTTTGCTGAGTGTAGTTAGGGTGGGACAGCAAAGAGAGACCTTAAACCCTTGCTGGTGATCATCTCAGAACCTCATCCTTGACCTCATTCCCTCTCAAGGGGACAGATCATCATCCCGGGAGTGCTCCCCTGCCCCATGTCCTCACCCTGCCCAGCTAGCCCAGGGCCTCACCCACTCCTTGGAAGAACATGAAAGGGAAGACTCCCAGCAGCAGCAGCAGCAGGAGCACAAGCTTGTCCATCTCAGTCCGGGACGGCAGGGAGATGCAGAGGGGCCTGGAGCAGGGAGCTGTGTCCCAGGAAGGGCTGGACAGGCTGCCCTGGGGTGCAGATGGGAGGGGGCTGGAGATCTGGACTGAGTTGCTCCTGGGCTGTGGGCAGAAGCTTCCTCTTACACACTGGCCAGTTAAATATTAATAAATACCCACTTACTCCCTAAGTGTCCCTGGGTGTTTCGCTGGCACCCAGGCCCAGGAAATGCTCCGCAGAGCCACCCCACCTGGATACTTCTGAGGACGGAGGATGTTCTAGGTGCCCCCTCCTGCTCCCTTGAGTCTGCCCCTGCGAGAGTCCACGGCCAGCGTGGCTTTCGCAGGTTCAAAGACTTGGAGGAAGGGCTGACACGCAAATGATACACAAGACGAAATATTATTTTTGACTACCAGGGGAACCAGAGGACAACTCAACTAAAGAAGTCAAGTTCTCTCTGTTGCTCCTTTCCCAGCTGCTTTTATTAGCTAGAATACACAATTGCCTTTAGGAATGCAAACAGACATATCAATGGTAACGTTTAGCAAACAGTAAGATTGTCAGGTTTGGGGGAGTTTGCTTTAGGCCATTGAGTCAGCAGCAGGTAATAAAATGTAGATATTCACCCTGTTAATATCAAAAGGAGTCCTGGTCAGCCTTCTGCCAGACTCCTCACATTTATATCAATTACTGTTGATCTTGGTCTCCAGCATGCCCCCTGAAGAATGGAGGCATGATTCTTTTTTTTTTAAAATATATTTTATTGATTTTTTACAGAGAGGAAGGGAGAGAGATAGAGAGTTAGAAATATCGATGAGAGAGAAACATCGATTAGCTGCCTCCTGCACATCTCCTACTGGGGATGTGCCGGCAACCCAGGTACATGCCCTTGACCGGAATCGAACCCGGGACCTTTCAGTCCGCAGGCTGACGCTCTATCCACTGAGCCAAACCGGTTTCGGCGAGGCATGATTCTCGACCAGATCAACTGGACCTCTCAGTAGTCTGACCCTTTACTGTCTGGACATCCCACTGCCCAGGCCCAAGAACAGGGCTGTGCTAAAATGCCCATTTCTTCTAGGTCCAATGCCCCTTATGACCACCTTCTCTCCTGCCTTTCCGCCCAAGCCAGTCCACAAACTGGCCAACAACCCATCTCAGGGCTCAGGTTGCTTTCCCCATAGATTCAGTGCTTCCACCATTATGTTCGCAGTTAGGACCATGGCCCAGTGTTGGAGAAAAAATAAATCATGGCATTTGTCAGTGACAGTGAAGTAGACTTTATTCAAGGGGCCGGTGATAATGGGGTTTGGTAGTAGGAGAGAGAGATCAATCTCACCTCTGATTACAAGGACAAGTGCAGATTTATACCCAAGGAGTAGCGTGGGGGTCAGTCATGCAACATCACTAAGAGGAAACATGAAATATCGAAGTAAAGGGTTTTGCTAAACTGACCTAGCAGGGTTATAGCTAAAACAAGAACAAAATATGTCAAGGACAGGATCCAGTCTGGGACTAGTCAGAGAGAGTACTCAGAGGACTTGACTCCTGTTTGATGAAAGTAGAGAGTTTTATCATCTCTCGGTACTAAACTGGTATTGAAAATCCACCCTGGTTATGCATAGTAAAAAACACTTACTTAGTTCTTTCTATAAACCAGATCTGCATCCCTTACTATCAGACAATACATCAGCCTGTCATAAACACATCAAATATACAGCATATACTATCTGAACAACAAGGTATAGAGGCCTAACAGATGGATAGATGGCCATGTTATTTTACAAACTATAAAACAATTCCTACTATGTTCAACTCTTTTTTCCTTTGTAGCCACTAAACACACAGACCCACGTTCACCAAGCAGGATGTATATAGATAGCGGCTCTTGCCGACCGCTGCAGGACTTGGTTGGAAGGCTCAACATTTGTACAGACACTTCTTCATCAGTGTGAACAAACCAGATTCTAAATATTTTTTCTCCATTTTTATTAAAATTTTCTACTTATATTTTGTAAGTAAATCTCGTCAGCTCACTGATCGTGCCTACTACAAATAGCCAAGCCTCCAACAGAGTGTTTATACATGGAGATCCCGTCAAGGGAAGGAGAAAGAAGCTAGAGAGAGATCCCAATGTGCAGAGTGCACACTAGAGAAAACCTTCCAGGGTGCAGGGCATCTCTCTCTCTCTCTCTCTCTCTCTCTCTCTCTCTCCTTCTCCATCTAGACACCCTTTCATGACACAGACCTTGACAGTCATGCTCACCAAGAAATCAGAAGAACTTGGCACAATGCCTGGTCAGGCTGTGCACGCGGTAAGCATTTCCAGCTAAACAAGGATTGATGGGACAAATGAATGAGTACATGAGGCTCAGCCAGCCACCAGGAGAGGGAAAGGGCCAAGCACCCACAGACAGAGAGTCCGGCTGCATCCCACACTGGAGAGCAGAGCGATCACGCATGAGCGCTCCCCTCACCACCTCCAGAAGACAGACGCCCTGCACAGTAGATTCTGGAGGAGTGTGGGGTGTGTGAGTAACTGAGTAACTTTGCTGAGTCGCAGAGTCACCTTCCTGTTCAGCCTGCCTCTCTAACAGTGGCAGTTGAATTCCAGGGGTCTCACAGTTCCCCAAGGCTACATCACCCCCATCGTAACTGTGCAAACAAGGGGGTGAGAAAGGGGTAGAAATGGGGTAAATTAGATATAAACCCATTGTTGGAGCTTCCAAGGAGCCGATTTGCTCTTCAGTGGCGTTATTTTACTGAAGATACACTGTTCTGTGCCAATTGAAGAATGTAATAATGATACTACATGATGCATAACGTGATATTGGAAAGTGACGTGTTATCCTGGGAGAACCTAGGAAAAGGGGGTGGGAAGGAAAGAAAAGAATGGTCTGGACAAATTTTCCTGTGGGAATGAATGCTCCACAAACATCCCAATGGTGTTTCCTAAGGCAAGCACAGTGGTGGGTCCTTTACTACGGAATTCTTTTAGCGCGAGGCACCTGATCTATCTAGGCTGCTCACAATGAACAAACTTTGACAGATTTATGGGCTGAGGCCCTATTAATAAAGGTCTGTGATGTCTATGTAATTATAGCAAAATAAAATGGAGCTGGTGTGTGACTGAAATGGCTCCATTTACATGTCTGATACCACACATGGGTCATTGAGAGACACCAAGGGTTCCGGCCTACCTTCATCCACTCTTCCTGAACACCATTCCGTAAGGTCTCTACCTCAGGTTGGATGGAAAGGTCATTTTTAATGGTAGAATTGAAGTAGGGGAGTCTAGGGGAGGTCAATGAGGAATTGGAAGCCTGATGGATGCATGTATTAAATTCATTCTGTGCCCACGAGTGCCTGCCAGACTCACAAGTTGGCAGAGATCTAATATTTAGACAAATCCATGCCTCTATTCCAAGTTAAATATTAATAAGTGCCCATTTACTCCCTAAGTGTTCCAGTCCAGGAAATAAATCACATGGCCCACCTACTTGGTCGTCAGGCACCATCTCTCTGCCTGTGTAGGAGCCTCTTTCTCTGCAGCAGCCAGACAGTGGGCACCCGGAACCACCACAAGCTTCCAGGCCCACGCCAACCCCCGTCAGATCTGCCAGTAATGTGTCCAGGCCCGGGCCCAACAAGGGCGTGCCCTGGCCAGAGCACAGACTCAGATATCAGACCGACCTAGGTCGGAAGCCTGGGTCCAGGATTTGAAAATGTTGAGGCCATGGCAGGTTACATCATCTCTGTGCATCTCAGTGTCCTCTATGGAGGAGAGATTTCCTCTACTAAGGAGAAATGATAATCATTCTACCTAAGTCATAGAATGGCTGTAAGGAAATGTATGTATCTACATTTATATACTGGATGAATGTTAGGTTTCTAGCACAATATGCAACACAGAGCAAGGATGGGTAGGCCTTTGCTCTGATGGTTCTTATGGGGCCAGGGAGAGGCTGTGAGTAGGATGCCTGACTCCTCCCATCCCTCCTGTGAAGGACAGACTGTTCCATGATGTGACTGCTGGCTGACCACTGCCAGCCCCTCATGCTAGATCCAGTTACATCCGGGGCAGAACAGATTGCTTTCTATAGACACCCTCAGAGACTCTCCGGCCCCTCCCTGTGGCCCATGCCTGCTAGTTCCTGGGACAGCGTATGAAGGGTTCCCCCTTAGCTGGGGCAGGTCACCCCTCCGTACCCCCATCCATCTTGCCCTGTCCTATGTAACCCCTTAACTCTTGCTGGACAGAGAAGTTTTAAACTGTACATTGAGAAAGATGATAAGATGGTGGCAGGTATTCTCACAGTCATTATATGAGAGGCATTTTACACTAAAGAGAAGACACAGAACTTTCTTTGCCTAAAAACATATTAAGCTCACTCGTCTTACAAAAAAATACTATTTCACTTTCTCAGTTCTTCCAAAACTTCTGGGAAGAGTTGCCCATACTCACTACTTCCTCCCATCATAGTCCATCCATTTCTCAACTCACTGTAATGTGGCTTCTGGCACCATCACCCATGAATCTTCTTGGAGAGTGACCTTCACCCACTTTTTAATTTTTTTAAATATTTTTATTGATTTCAGAGAGGAAGGGAGAAGGAGAAAGTGATAGAAACATCAGTGATGAGAGAGAATCATTGATAGGTTGCCTCCAGCAAGCCTCCTACTGGGGACCTAGCCCGCAACCCTGGCATCTGCCCTGACTGGGAATTGAATAGTGATCTCCTGGTTCATACTGTAAGTCGAAACTCCACTTTTTTGTTGTTAATCCTCACCCGAGGATATTTTTCATTGATTTTTAGAGGGAGTAGGAGGGAGGGGGAAAGACAGCGAGAAAGAAAAATCAACGTGAGAGAGACACATCGATTTGTTGCCTCCCGTATGTGCCCGTGCCCTTGACCTTAAACAAACGGGTGGCCCTTCAGTCCTCGAGCTAACGTTCTATCTGCTGAGCCAAATCGGCTAGATCCCACTTTTTTTTTAAAATATGTTTTTATTGATTTCAGAGAGAGAAAGGGAGAGGGAGATAAGGATAGAAACATCAACAATGAGAGAGAATCTTTGTTCAGCTGCCTCCTGCATGCCTCCCACTGGGGATCGAGCCCACAACCCGGGCATGTGCCCTGACTGGGAATCAAACTGTGGCCTCCTGGTTAATGGGCTCAACCACTGAGTCACACTGGCCGGGCATCACCCACTTTTTATGGTGGCAGCCTCTAGGACCTAAGATTCTTCCCCCCGTTCCCTTCTCCTCTCATGGGACAACCTCCTTAAGTCTCATGAGGTAAGCTCTCAGTAGGTCCAGAGTTTGTATGTAGCATCTAAAGCTGATGATCCCATCATTATGCCTCAGGGTTCGGAACCATCTTGGACTTTGAGGCCTCTCTGTCCACCTGACATTTGGACACATTTTCCTGAATTTTCCCACTGACCCTCAAACTCCTGATGTGTAGAATGGAACCCACTCTTTTTCTGGGCACATTCCAGTCACTTCCGAATTGGCAGGGTTACAGATCAGGCAGCCAGGCAGCCAGAGAAATGTGATAATCGTGAGAGACCAGGACGTGCAGGGTGAGAGGGGCTGGTGGTGATCGCAGATGTGCAGGAAGCAGAGCCCTGAAACAAGGGTGAGCTGAGAGTGTTTGGTGTCACGGGGAAGGAGCCAGTGGCCAGGAGGAAAGTGAGGAGGGAAGCATGGAGGAGAGAGCAGGGCCCCACATGCTCTTCAGGAGCCCACGTGGAGGCAGATAGGACCAGAGACGCCAGGGACAGGAGAGGGCCCGTGGCCATCACCACTGACAAAGGATTCATCAGTTAGTGCGACTTCCAAAGCAGCGATTTTCCTCGATACATGTTGCAGAAATCTTGACCTTGACAGCAAAAGCTTGAAACCTTCAGGTCCCCACGAAACAACTTCCAAGCCCTACACTCATTAGAGCAGTCCAACTGTGTGTGGTTGTAGCGCCACCTATCTGGAAGAGAAGGAATTCACACTCAGTGCCAGAGGACAATGCTTGGAGCTCAAGAGGACCTTCCCCAACCACACCAAGCCTGGTCCAGAGGACAGACACAACCACCTCTCGGCAAGGGCTTCCTCAGACTGGAGAGGCCCAACACAGTGTCTGAAGTCAGGGGCCCACTCAACACGGTAGACCCTGGCTCAACAGCATTACCTCTCAGGTGGGCAAAGAAGAGATCCCGCGTTCTGCATCCGGGGCCTTCCTCCACAGTGCAGGTGTCGTTGCCTTCCAGACACTTGCCCTTCTTAAAAACCTTGCAGACCATACACAATGTGGCTGGCTCTACGGAGAAGTAGACATGGAGGTTGAGCCTGGGCTTGAATGGGCTGGGACCACGGTGGGTTATAGCACCTGAGGACCCAGGAGTCTAGGGACAAAGCATGACTCTAAATACTTCTCCCACACATGATCTGGGGCAGGAAATGTCCCCACTGGATTACTTCCATTAGATATTTAAGGAAATGGGGCCTTTGATCATGGGAATCTCAAAAGCCATCAAGGATAAATGACTTAAGGTACACTAGCTTTGTGTGAATTGTGTGGTCTGAATTATATCTCATGAAAGCTGTTCTAAAAAAAAAAAAAACTTTGAGCAAGAATATGAGATGTTACTGCCAGGCAACGTGGGAGATACTGGGAGGTGAGATATAAGGGGAAAAGATATGGGTTCTAACGGGGCAAGTGAAATTTCCAACGTTGTCCCTAAACAACTCTAAGAAATAGTGTCTCCTTAATTTTTGTTCCCTCAGAACCTGGCTGAACTTTCCCTAGTACCAGTTCTGTGCTCACACGCTCATAAAATCTAGGAGAGGTTCACTAAGCAAACCCTCTCCCCTTAGCTATGTAGCCATGAGAGCATCTACGTACAGCCACTCTGGGCCAGGACCTCTGGGGAAATGGATGGGGCATAAGGACTAGACAGCTAGAAGATGAGGAGGCAGATTTTAGTATCCAAAGATTTGCTAGCACAGCACCAAAGTCATCTAAAGCACACACGGATCTATGTGAAAAGAGAGCTATGAAAATATTGGTTCAAAATAACTCATCCAGCCCTGGCCAGTGTGGCTCAGTTGGTTGAGCGTCATCAGTGACCAAGAGGTCCCTGATTCAATTCCCTGTTGGGGCACATGTCTGGGGTGTGGGCTCAGTCCCTGGTGGGACGCTTGCAGCTGGCAGCCAAGAGATGTCTCTCTCTCTCACCAATGTTTCTCTCTCTCCTCTCCCTTCCTCTCTCTCTGTAAAATCAATAAAAACATATTTATAAAATAAAAATAAAAGAAGTCATCCAATTGCTTCTTCCAGCTAGACCACTGCCCCCAGGCTGCTGCTTTAGAGGAAGTCTTAAGCAACCATTGGGCAAAGCTTGGAGCTCATTCCAGGCAGTCCGCAGCCCCAAAGCCCCAAATGCAGAAGGGCCCCCAGGACCAATCTGTCCCAAGGGAGTGACTGACCCCACTTGGGGGCTATTTGGAAGGGACCTGAACCATTTCCCTAGGGGTAGTTCGGGTGGGACAGCAGAGAGAGACCTCAAACTCTTGCTGGTGATCATCCCAGAACCTCATCCTTGACCTCATTCCTGCTCAAGGGGACAGATCACCATCCCGGGAGTGCTCCCCTGCCCCCATGTCCTCACCCCTGCCCAGCTAGCCCATGGCCTCACCCACTCCTTGGAAGAACATGAAAGGGAAGACTCCCAGCAGCAGCAGCAGCAGCAGGAGCACAAGCTTGTCCATCTCAGTCCGGGATGGCAGGGAGATGCAGAGGGGCCTGGGGCAGGGACCTGCGTCCCGGGAAGGGCTGGACAGGCTGTCCTGGGGTGCAGACAGTAGTGGGTGGAGATCTGGACTGAGCTGCTCCTGGGCTGTGGGCAGAAGCTTCCTCTTGCACACTGGCCAGTGGGTGTTTTGCTGGCACCCAGGCCCAGGAAATGTTCCCAGAGCCAACCCACCTGGATCCTTCTGAGGACAGATGACAATGTCTGTGCCGGCTATGTAATTACAGCCAAATAACACGGAGCTGGTGTGTGACTGAAATGGCTCCACTTGTATATCTGAGATCACGCATGGGCCACTTAGAGCAGTGGTTCTCAACCTTCCTAATGCCGCGACCCTTTAATACAGTTCCTCATGTTGTGGTGACCCCCAACCATAACATTATTTTCATTGCTACTTCATAACTGTAATTTTGCTGCTGTTATGAATCGTAATGTAAATATCTGATATACAGGATGTATTTAGGCGACCCCTGTGAAAGGGTCATTCGACCCCCAAAGGGGTCGTGACCCACAGGTTGAGAACCGCTGACTTAGAGACATAAATTAAATCTATGCCAGCAAAGGCCAAGGCCTCTAGTTAAAAAAGTCAACCAAAGGTCAAAGGGACGGTTCTTTCTTTAATGGGAATGAATTGACCCTGGATTCATTTACTAGCTTGGTTCCCCTGTAACCTTATAAGAAGACTAGAGGCCAGGTGCACAAAATTCATGCACTGGGTGGGGGCGGGGGGGTCCCTCAGCCCGGCCTGCACCCTCTCACAGTCCAGGAGCCCTCAGGGGATGTCTGACTAATACTAAGCCATTAGTCAGACATCCTTAGCACTGCCTCAGAGGCGGGAGAGGCTCCCACCACTGCTGCTGCACTCCCCAGCCGTGAGCCCTACTTCTGGCTGAGCGGCGCTCCCCCTATGGGAGCTCACTGACCACCAGGGGGCAGCTCCTGCATTGAGCATCTGCCCCTGGTGGTCAGTGCGCGTCATAGCGACCAGTCTTTCCTCCTTTCGGTCGATTTGTATATTACCCTTTTATTATATAGGATATGTCAACTGTTCTCTGAAGTGACTGTGTTGATGGCTCCAGCAACCCAATAGGAGGTGCATTAGCTGCATTACTAGTACCACTGCCCGTGGTTCAGAGTGAACCTGATGGGTAAGTTGCATCCAGACTGGCATGCCCCTTTGAGGACCTCAGGAGCTAAGCTCTGCTCCTGAGTTCTGGTGGGGCCACATCCCATAAATCCATCAGAGAAGTTCTGTCCATGTGAGCAGCCTAGATAGATCAGGTGCCTCGCACTAAAAGAATTCCGTAGTAAAGGACCCACCACTGTGCTTGCCTTAGAAAACACCATTGGGATGTTTGTGGAGCATTCATTCCCACAGGAAAATTTGACCAGACCATTCTTTTCTTTCCCTCCCACCCCCTTTTCCTAGGTTCCCCCAGGATAACACGCCCCTTTCCAATATCACGTTATGCATTATGTAGTATCATCATTATTACATTCTTCAACTGTCACAGAACAGCGTCTCTTCAGTAAGATAATCCTTGGAAGCTCTAATAATGGGTTTATTTATAATTTACCTCATTTCTACTCCTTCCTCACCCCTTTTTTCTGCACAGTTATAATGGGGGTGATGCAGTCTTGGGGAACTGTGAGACCCCTGGAATTCAACTGCCACAGTTAGAGAGGCAGGCTGAACAGGAAGGTGCCTGGTTGACTCAGCAAAGTCACGCAGTTACTCACGTAGCCCCCACTCCAGAATCTATGGGACATGCAGTCTGTCTTCTGGAGGTGGAGCAGCTATTGTGCCCTGAAGGGTCTGGAAAAGAAGACTGCTCAGAAATTATAAAGATCTGTTATCTTAGATGCAAAAGGACAACAGAAAGGCTCGCCAAAGGTAAAGATTAACCTTTGTCAAGGAAGCTACAGGCCTAGGACGTGACTACATGACATGACTCACTTCTAATTGGGAATTTTTATGTTCAGACCACTTATGTGGTTATTTTCAGTCTCTGAGTTTGTAAGAGACTTTAGACTCTCACAGGTTTATTAAGAACTAATAATTAGTTAGAATTAAAATAAAAGGTTTTGATAAAAGCTTTCAGTGATAATTACGTTATAATATATGTATATATTTTCCTAAACATAGTTTTCCAAAATCTATTAGTAACTTGAAACTTAAGAATTTTCCAAGATGAGCTACATAATAAAAAATTATTGAATATCTACATATTTTGAAATAACATAAAATACTAAAAACATTAATTACTAGACAAGTCTAAGTTTACTTACATTTGGTTTTTATTACAGAAAAACTAAGAAATAAATTTGGATGTTAATGAATATAGCTTGTACTTTATTAAAAATGTTTAATTGTGAATATATTTGCCAATAAATGAGCCTATGTTTCTAAAGTTATGAAATGTATTTATAAATTTGTCAATCTACAGAATATCGATTGCCTACTTTTTGGTTGTCATTGAAATTAAGGTTTCTGAAGTTAAGAATTCTAAATAGAAAGAAACTGGTTTCAAATTGAAGATATGTTTTTGAAGGAAAGTGGTTTGTCCTGAAGTTGGTTATTTCTGAGTGAGTTGAAAAGAGGCAAACTAAGAGAGATGAGGAAAGTTATGAAAGGTATGTGAAGAGGAATCTTAAGAGAGGAAAGTATATCTGTGGTTAAGTGGAATAAAATAGAAATAAATTCATTTAAGTAAATAAATTTTAATGTTAAAAATGTTCTCTTTTGCTCTCTTAAAAAGACAAAAGTTTTTCCTCTACTGATTGTTCTACTCCCAACACAATGTTATAAAAAATTTTCTGCTTGGAAGGCAAATAATCTGTTTTATTTGTTTTCTGTTTTCTTTTGTCTTAATCAGGTCCTTGATTACCTACTTAAGAAAACAATATTCCCAATCCTAACAACTAAAAGTTTGCTAACAATAGCTAACTTATATTTAGGTTTGATGCCTCTATTGCCACTTTGAGTAAATGAATAATTTAATGTTGTTTCACAATGATATAGAATCTTTTTTGGTCAAGTATGTCTGACAACTTTCCCAGAATTCAAAATTTAAAAAAATCTTTTAAAGCTGGAAATAGCTTTGAGGTATTCCAGTGGGCCCCTGAAATACCTCAAAGATTTGTTCACTCATTCCTTATAAAAAGAAATTCTAAACTAATTAAACCTACTTGATATGCTAAAACTACATGAGAAGCTTTGCCAAATAAATAATAATTATGATGTATTTGTATACATATATTTTTATTACTAAAATGAGTATAATAGATTATATAAAACTCTCAAAGATTCTATAAAGTCATGGTACAATATTTTCATTTGTAATTCTTGTTATCTTAAAATATTATTACAGAAAAGCAAATTCCTTTTTGCCAATTGTATTATAATCAGATCTATCACCAAAAAACAACATAGACACACACACAATTGACCATATTTGAGGGAACTGTACCCCTAAAAAGCATGAATCTTACTGTATGACAATGATGACTTAATAAATATTATTTTTCATTAAATGTACTGTGGTGACGTTGGTTAATAAGATTATATAGGTTTCAAGTGCACATGATAAATGATCAGTATATTGCATTGTGGTCCCACCACCCAAAGTCAAATCATCTTCTGTCACCATATATTTGGCCCCCTTTAGCTTTTACTACCCCACCACCATCTTTCCTCTGGTAACCACCATATTGTTGTCTGTGTCTGAATTTCAGTTTTATACCCACATGAGTGAAAGCTTGATATTATTGAAAATCATCTAAATAACTTAAGAACTTGTTAACTAAATTTTATAGGTCAGAGGATGCACTATAATGCAACCAATAAAAGATGGCAACATACTATAGATGTACAGTTGGAAAGATATCCATGATGCAACATAGAAAAAAAGTAAGATTTTTAACATATGTAAATGTATATATATTTATATTTAAATATGCACAGAGATACACATCATGACCTACCTCAGCTTTTAAAAGCCTGGAAAGATATCTGAAAATGTAAACGAGGTAAGTCCTTGCGTGATATGATGGGTTGTGAGGTCTACTTGTTGCTGGTAGAAGTGGGGTTCTTGCAGTGTCTTGAAGAAAGCATTTCCGGGAACCCACAAGGGAGGATGAGGTTTGTTGGTAAGATTTATGTGGGTGAAAATAGAAGGCTGCCCCCAGGTTCCCAACGTCCCCACTCCGTCCATCCTGCTCTGAAAGAAGTCCAATCTTGTCTTCATCAGGCCCAGGAATAGGGCCAGTGTCTGGACATTTTACATTATTGGTTCAGTCCATATCTGTCCTGATCGGCTAGCTTAGTCTGTGTCCGGCTGGCACTGTGCTCAGGCCAGCACAGTCTGCTCCCAGAACTCACACATGAATGAGGCAAGTGTGTGTTAGCAGCGGGGAGAGAGAGAACTTCTTTGTTAAGATGATTATCTTATCTTGGGCTTGGGAAGGACAAGGTGCTTTTTCAAAGTAACCTATCAACTTCCCAATCTTTCCCGGGCTTGCCGTTGGATTCTCCCCAAGCCAATCCACTTCCTAGATCTCCCGGGGTTCTGTGTCCCTTATCCAATCTGATGCTTTTCTCGAACTAGACAGACAGGCCTCTGTGGTCACCATCTTGGCTCCTGTTGTACATGTGCTCACTTCCCCCCCTGAAAGGGTGAGGGCTACGCCCTCCATCTTGCCCTGGATCCTCCGTTTTTGGGCAGCAGCCATTAGCCATGTGTTCAGCAAGGCTTCTTCCCGGAAGCCCAAGCCTCTGCTAGCCACACCTAGGATTTCTTTAAACTAACCAATGATAATCAAGGGAAGTGCGCACCATAGATACGACCACATCCTGTGTAACAAGACCCCGACTTGCGCCTGGCCAATCAGCAGGGCCCACAGTCCTCTCTCCTCCCCTTACTCCAACCCCCCTATAAAACCCCTCTACCCACAAAGCTCGCTCTCTCTCTCTGCCTCCTGCCGCTGCGTCGCGAGTGTGGTGGACGGGGAGCTCGAGCTAGCTTGAATAAAGACTCTTTTGCTTTTGCATCGGACTCGGCTGGCTCCCTGGTGGTCTTTTGGGGATCCTGAAATCTGGGCATAACCCCCCCTAGTCTGGGCGAGTGGACTGGGGGATTGAGAAGCTGATCTTTCCCATCCAGCTTTTTATGGGGGAGGGAGTGGTGTTCATCCCCTTGGGGGAGCAATGCTGGAGTCCCCTGGGGAGTGTGTGAGGCTATACCTTCCTAGTGCATTAGGCTTTTCAATATCTGGTTCCCTTTGCTTCCTTCCTTTATGAATATTTAGCTACCTACACTAACATACTTTTCCCAGTATTTTAAACTTTTCTAAATGGAATTTGTATTTAACTCATACAGTTAAAACATAAAAACAGCCCTAGTTGGTTTTGCAGTATGATACCTATTTGCTTTGTTTAACAATGGACAGGTTATTTTGATTTTCTGAATTATATAAATCATCCCATTCGATTAAATGCCTTATTGATTGTAATGTGAATATCCCATTGATTGTTATCTTACTGGTTTTAGAAAGCATATTTTTCTGTACCTGGGAAATAGGACAGCACAATTATCCTAAATTGTTTTAGTGGCCACAGATAATGCATTCCAGTTGACTCAGTGGTCGCAAGACCAGGACAGCGCAATTACTCTAAATTACCTCGATGGCTCTAGATAATGAATTCTTGGCAACTCAGTGGTCTCGAGACCCGAGGGCTCTAGATAACATGCCTAAGTTTAACCCAGGTTCCTCATTCCAGACCCGAGGGCTCTAGATAATGTGTTTGACCCTGAGACCCAAAACTATAATTAACATGCTTAATTCTGCTTCTGTAAACTGCTTTTTTGCAAACCAGGTTCCTCATTCCAAACCTTGAGATGTAATCAATACCTTTGTGATCTTTGCCTATATAAGTCTGGTTTTGCCACCATCTTATCACTATGAGATTTGGGGAATGGTCCCTCATAGTCTCGAATTGCAATAAATGTGACTCTTTAATGCGACTTCTTGAGGCGTCCTTCTGTGATTTGCGGGGTACATTACAACAGTTTGGCTCCATGGTTAGAGCTTCGGCCTGAAGGGTCTGAAAGGTCACGGGTTCGATTCCCAGTCAAGAGCACGTACCTGGGTTGCCGGTTCCATCCCCAGCCTGGATCAGGGTTTATTAAGGATGCATGCGGGAGGCAACCAATTGATGTGTCTCACATTGATGTTTCACCACCCTCCCCCTTTTCTCTCCCTCCCATTCTCTCTAAAACTTAATGGGAAAATATCTGAAAGGGCGAGGACTACACCCTCCATCTTACCCTGGATCCTCCATTTTGGGGCAGCCATGTGCTTGGCAAGGCTTCTTCCCGGAAGCCCAAGCCTCTGCTAGCCACACCCAGGATTTCTTTAAACTAACCAATGACAATCAAGGGAAGTGCGCGCCATAGATATGACCACATTCTGTGTAACGAGACACTGACTTGCGCCTGGCCAATCGGCAGGGCCCACAGTCCCCTCTCCTCCCCTTACTCCACCCCCCTATAAAACTCCTCTTCCCACCGGGCTAGCTCTCTCTCTGCCACTTGCTGCTGCATCAGAAAGGAGGGTAGGGGAGCCAAGCCCGGGCTTGAATAAAGACTCTTTGCTTTTGCATCGGACTCGGCTGGCTCCCTGGTGGTCTATTGGGGATCTTGAAATCTGGGCATAACAATATCCTTGGGTGACAATTAAGAAACACACATAAAAACAATTCCAAGCACACCAACCAAAATTATGTATGAAATTTATTAGGGAAAAGCTAAACAGTAGAAAGGGGGAAAGACTGAGAGAGAGAGACAGAGAGAGAGAGAGAGAGGGAGAGAGAGAGAATGTGTGTGTGTGTGTGTGTGTGTGTGTGTGTGTGTGTGTGTTTAAAACTTCCAGCCCTAAGACCTGTGAATAAGAGGGAAGCAAAATTGAAGCCACTGTGACCCTGGTCAACCTGGCAGAATAAGAGCCACTAAACTGAAGGCTCATTGACGGGAGGAACCAGATCTTATTCTTTGCTCTATGATCAGCTCCTAATTCAGGGGTTAGCAATCAGAAAATATTTTTTGAAAAGAGGATGATGGGTCTTGCTATGTGCAGCCAATGATAGGGGAAGAAGGGCGGGAGAAAGGGAGGAACAGGAGGAGACAGGATCTGAGAGGGAGCAGCAAGGGTCGGGGGCAGGAGAAAGCTTCCATCTGGTGGGTTAAGCTGTTGAAGCATCAATGCCTGTAGCTGAGTAGGAGCGGGTTTGGGGACGGGGAGAGGCTACAGGGGTATATGAAAGGGCTACATGGGAAGCCCAGGCTAGTGAACTGCAGATCGGAGCAAGGAGGGACCAGGTCTCTAAAGCCGGTTACAGAACGACACGTCATGGCAGCATTCGATAGTCACTAGAGTATTTGGTTTGAAGAGAGACATGGAGATACACAGGTCCCTGCAGCCCTGGTATCCATACTGGAACCTGTCATCTGGAGAGGAAGAAAGACAAAAAAAAAAACACAGGGATCTCTGATCTGTGGCCTCCAAGTACACGTGTTCGCCACGTAAGAAGCAAAAAATAACTGTTTGTTTTAAAAAATACCTGATTCAATGAATATGGAGAAGCAAACAGCACATTGCTTCTGAGAAGTCAGACTGCCAGGAGCTATCCCTCCCACAGCCCCTAATCTTGCCCTACCAGGGCCTCCCGTTCCCCAAATCGATACCATAAACAAGCTCCCGCAGAATTTATAGTCCAACTCCTGTCATCCCTGAGTGTGTGTGGGGACGACACAAGGACCCAGGGGCTCCCCCACAAGCACTTGTCTCCTGACAAGTCTCTTTATCTGGTCAAGGGTCAGAGGCCGTCCAACACCAGATCCAGACACTTCCCCAACTTCTTAGGGGAAAAAAATTCCACCCTCTCTGCCTCTGCCCCCAGGGCTCCTGAGAAAGCCACCGCCCTCAAGGTGGGGCCAAGTGCACCCAGAGGCGGCTCAGGCCCACCTACCTGCATACACCTTCCTCAGGAAGCACTCCTGGCTGCCCATGGCCTGGCAGGACCCTTCCCCGCGCTCACAGACACCAGTGGCGTTCAGTAGATCGCACTTGAAACACGTTAGACCTGAAAAGGCAAAACCAATATCATGAGGCTCGTCCGGCCCATTACCTCCTGCAGGTCAGGAGGGAGAGCACAGCCCCTGGCCCGGACGCAAGCCGCGCAATGACAATGGCGGACACTGACGGCCCCACCTGATGCATGCAGAAAGCAGGTGACTTCTGAGGGACCTGGGAGGAGGCATGGGTTTTTCAGGGTGCAGGGCTTGTGCCCAAGAACAGACAGGTTCTTCCTCACCTCCCAGGGGTGGACTGTGCTGCTGGAGCAGGTCAAGTTCTACCCCGCAGTCTGCCTGACCCCAACTGTAACGCCCATGTCGTTCCTCCCAGTCCTCCCCGTAGGAGCCCACATCCACTGACCACCGTCCACCGTCCACCGACAGAAGACTGTCTTTATACTCAAATGTGAGGCTCTCAGCAAGGAAGCTTGAGGAATTGGGGAGCATCAAGGTTAGAAATGAGCTGGAAGGGAGGTGGAGGCTTACGTAAAATGAGGACAAGAGGGGGAAGAAGAAAGGGAGGAGGAGCAGAGTGGGGGCCCAAAGTGGAAGAAGCAAAGGGGAGGAAGCCGAGGTGGGGGAGGGGGGGGAAGAGTGGGGTGGGGGGAAGGTTGCGGTCACCCCTGATGTTGAGGGTAGGTCCTTATGTCTTGCTACTCGTGTCCCCATGCCCCTCGATCCACAACACCCCTGTGGGTCTGCTCACCTAGACCCAGTACCCAGGGTCCCCCCAGATGCCCTGGAGAGGCTCACCTTGCAGGGAGCCCCAAAGCAAGGAGAGGCCCAGCAGCAGCAACAGCAGCCGCGGTGAAAGGCTGGTACCCATCTCCACCTCAGGACCAGGCAGTAGCTGAAGGTAAAACAGAGCTCGCTGCAGGCACCAACCCCTGAGAACCTGTCCGGCTTTATAACGGGAGGAGCAGCCAATGGGAGCCCAGGCAGAGGGAGGGCTGCCCTTCCCCAGGACCTGAGGGCATGGAGTTCCGCACCCCTCACTGGCCCTATCAGCTCTTAAATGGGAGAATTGTGGCTGCCTTACTCAGCCCCGGGACTTGGGAGATTCAGGTGAGAGATGAACCTGGGTGGGGCTCACGACACATGATCTTCCTTACATATGGGACTTCGTCCCTAAATGTGTGAGTCCAGCTATGGCAATCTCCTGATTTCACGGGAATGGATATGCGCCTAGACCAGTGGTCGGCAAACTCATTAGTCAACAGAGCTAAATATCAACAGTACAACGATTGAAATTTCTTTGGAGAGCCAAATTTTTTAAACTTAAACTATATAGGTAGGTACATTGTTATTAACTTAATTAGGGTACTCCTAAGGCTTAGGAAGAGCCACACTCAAGGGGCCAAAGAGCCGCATGTGGCTCCCGAGCCGAAGTTTGCCAACCACGGGCCTAGACTGTTGCTAATAACACACTGAACCCCGAATAGCAGATTTAGGTTTATTTTTCAAGACAGAGAGTTTTGTTTGTTTGTCCCTTGATAAATGTCATTTAAAAAAAATATATTTTCTTGATTTTAGACAGGAAGGGAGAGGGAGATAGAAACATCAATGAGAGAGAATCATTGATTGGCTGCCTCCTGCACGCCCCCTACTGGAGATCGAGCCTGCAACCCAGTCTTGTGCCCTTGGCAGGAATCAAACCTGGTACCCATCAGTCCGCAGGCCCACGCTCTATCCATTGAGCCAAACCAGCTAGAGCGATAAATGTCATTTTAAAACACTGATCTGGGGGAAATGTTTTGTAGCTTTGGTTTCAGGCTCCTCTGCAGCCCTCGGCACATCCCATAACGTGGGGTCCACCCTTCCCCAAGTGCCAGACTTCAAGAGCAAATACATCCCCCCACCCCTTCTGCATGGCCCTTCTCCCCCAGCTTAAGAAAGACCTGGAAACACACTGAAATGGGGGGCCAGCTCCACAGGGTACAGCACTCCCCAGCCCAGCTCTGAAGTCTGAGGAGGTTGTCACACACTCCATCCCAGAAGGACACGTGACATTGAGAGATTACCATATGCCAGACAAGGTTCTTCCAGCTGTCTCTCAAACACGGGCCTATATAGGTGTCATTATGATCTCCATTTTATTGATGAGAAAACTAAAAGGAAGTCATCGGTCCCAAGTGACAGAAGATACATGGCAGAATCAAACCCGGGTCTACAGGCTCCGTGGACCCTGTGTTTGTACTCACAGACCCAGGGAAAAGCCCTGAGATGGAAAATCTACTTTGGTAAGTTGAGGGCAGGGAAAAACAAGAAAGAAAAAAAAAAGTCTGGCCCCTCCAGTCTGGTCATTAACGAGTTTATTAAGGGAATCTTACATACAAGGAGTGTCTTAGATGAATGGGAGAAAAAATGGAACCTGGCACCGCTCGACGGGTGCCAGCAAGTTACACAGGGTAAAGGGGGGGAGACAGGCATGGGCACTAGTACCGAACGGGAATGCCACCACGGAGGGGAGATTACTAGTACGTGCTTGACCAGGTCAGGACAACAGCCTGTTCCAGGAACCAGCACACAGCAGGAGGCCAGGAAGGGATGCTGACTTCTCCGGAGGAACACCGGTTACCATCAGTCCCTAAGGGAGGTTGCAGAGAGCAGCCTCAGTTCTGGCCCAGGCCCAGCTCATGGGACAGCACAGTCTCATCATAGCACAGTCCCTCCACACCCGGCCCCTGTGCCAGGTGTCTGTGGGCCAGATGGATAGAGATAGGAAGTCTTCCATTTGTAGGTGGTGACTGGCTGACTGGCATGGATAAGACGTCCCAGGGAGTGTGTGAAGAGTTGAGAATTCATTCTCATCAGGAAGATGAGGTGGAGCAGTACGATTTCAGGAAAAGAGAGGAGAGAACCATGCATGTGCAGAGTGTGCTGCATACTCAGGAAAACACTGGCAGCTGTGTATGCCTGTGGCTTGGGAGGGAGCTTGCGATGCAGATGGAGAGGGGGTGGAGCAGAAAGATGAGCCTAAGGAAGTAGATGTGGGGATAGGTTGCAGAAGGTCCTGGTGGTAGCACTGCCCAGGGGAAGCAACATGCCTTCCAATTTTACTGCACCCTCACCCCCTCTAACTTTTGGGAAGCCTGAAAATGGTTGCCATGGCTACAACCCCTTTCCTAGGTCTTTTCATGGGGATTGCCATGCTAGGGATCACAGATACCCTCCATTCTGGCCATGTGAATCACATAAATGGCCTACGAGGTAGCCTGGCATTGGAATTTTGTGCAAAAGAGATGACAGTGAGAGGTTAGACCACTGAGATTCTCTCTTGAAAACCAAATGTGAGCCCTAGCCGGTTTGGCTCAGTGGATAGAGCCTCGGCCTGCAGAACAAAGGGTCCCGGGTTCGACCCTGGTCAAGGGCAAGGGCATGGGCATGTACCTTGGTTGCAGGTTCCTCCCTGGCCCAGACCCCAGTTGGGGATCGTGCAGGAGGCAACAAATCAATGTGTTTCTCTCACATCGATTTTTCTATCTGTCTTTCCCTCTCTCTTCTACTCTCCCTAAAAATCAATGGAAAATATCCTCAGGGTTGGGGGATTAACAAACAACAAAGAAAACCAAATGTGAGGAGAGTCAACAACACACACTAGGATCAAAAGACAGACAAAGGCACGCCTCAGAAGTCAAGGGTAAGCAGATATAATGAACATTCAGAAGCTGTGAGTAAGCAAAAGTTATGAATCAGTAGGAGTTGTGAGTAAGCAGAAGTCTCAAAATAGAAGGAATAGAGGAAAGTGAGTTTAGAACAAGAGCAGTAGGGACATAGGGAGGAAGACTAAAAGAAACGAAGTCCTACAAAATAACTAGAACTAGCACGGCCGTGTAGCCAGAACCCCATCTCAGGTCACAGATGTGTTCAGGTCTCCACGTGGCCCAGTCCGGGTGGTGTGTATTCCCTGCGTGGACATCTAAGTAATTTCCCATTAGTTAAGGTTTACTGAATGAGGCAAGGTGTCTCCCATCTCTTCTGTGTTCTTTTCTCTCTGTTACCGTCTCCTGGACTTCTCAGCTTGCTCACCCTCCTTTTGGCCCCAAATAGTGGTCTCAGCACATGAGGCTAAATGACTTTTGGAGAATTGTCTCTGTCTTTCTGTGTTTCAATGGCAAATTCCTGGGAAAAGACTCTGATCGGCTCAGCTCACCTTTTTGAGCCAGGCCACAAACATTACAGGGGCTGAGCTGGCTGATTCTTGTGGTCATTGAAGCGGTTCTCAACCTGTGGGTCACCACCCCTTTGGCGGTTGAATGACCCTTTCACAGGGGTCGCCTAAGACCATCCTGCATATCAGATATTTACATTACGATTCATAACAGTAGCAACATTACAGTTATGAAGTAGCAACGAAAATAATTTTATGGTTGGGTCACAACATGAGGAACTGTATTTAAAGGGCCAGAAGCTTGAGAACCACTGATTTAGGGGCACTGGAACTGGAACATTAGGACAAAAGAGATCGGGAGAGAAAGGAGGCGGGGACTGGAGCACCTCTGGATGTCTTAGTTCCAGAACGCTCCAAGTTCCACAATGAATTCTCCATCATCATGCTTTCTTATACGGTGTGCTCAGACACTCACAGGTTGGGCTTAGAAGTGCCAGGCTACTGGACATAGGAAAGAGATTTCCAAAGTAGAACTCGGGGAAAGCCACCGTGAGTGGGACTGGGCTATAGTCCCATAAACCCAACCTAAAAAAAAAAAAAAAAAAAGAGGAGGAAAAAGTTGGAGCACAGGGTTTAAGGAGAGAACAATCAGGCTTTAAGGTCCTGTCTCTCAATATGGGGGAGGGGTGAGACAGGGATGACCCGGAAAGGAATACTAATTGCAAAGAGGGGTGCTGCTAAACTTTAAACTGGGGGGTGGTGTAGACCACAGCGCCTCTTCCTTTCCACTAATTTCCACTGCTTCTGGCATCAAAAGTCTGACTCAATGTGATCTCATAGTTGTTTCTCCAAACTTACTCCGCATGAAAGAAAGGAACTATTGGTAGCGTGTTTTTTCATGCTCTTCTTTATTCCAAATGAGCCCAGCCTCTGACCTTGAAATCCTAGTTTTGTCCTCCAGCTCAAGCCAAGTTGGGTAGGCCTCCTCTGCAGCTTTTGTCCCTGGTGATCCTGCTTCTCCAACTGACCCAGGATCCTCAGCCAGCCCATTCTAGGGGCTCTCTATAGATTCTCGTCCAGGATGCAGAGAGAGGCCCAGAAAAGGCAATTCATGCATTCCTTCATTCAGAAAAAAATGTATTATGGACCTTTAATGTGGCAAATATGCTGCTAAGGTACTGGGGATACAACAGGGACTCAGGCAGGAACCTACTTTCAAGGAGCTTAGAGTCTAATGGAGGAAACACACACTAAACAGATAATTATAGAGTGATGAGTATCATCTACTCTAGATCCAGCACACTGTGGTCCAAGAGAGGCAGGCAGGGAAGAAGTAGATGAAGGCTGGGGGCTCTCTACCACCCAGTTCCCACAAAGTTCCAGCTTTATACCAGGGGGATGCCTCACTGCATCTGTCCCCTCAGCTTGGCTACTCCTGAGAAAGAACATACAGCTCAAGGCACAGCTTTCAACTATCCCTTGTTGATCCCTTTTCTGTGCCCATAGCATGTAAATTCTCTCGTTACCCATTTCAGTTTGCCATCTGCTTCCTGCCAAAACCATGGTTGATATAGACCTTTATGATGAGACTATTTACAGAAGTGGGCAGGGTTAAGGAAACGGAAGGAAGGAAGGAAGGAAGGAAGGAAGGAAGGAAGGAAGGAAGGAAGGGAGGGAGGGAGGGAGGGAGGTAGGGGGGAGGGAGGGAGGGAGGGAGGGAGGGAGGGAGGGAGGGAAGGGAGTTGGGGCATCCAGATTTTAGCACAGAAAGAAACTATCATTGTCTTTAGGCCTAAGGGGGCAGGGGAAGAAAAACATGTTACAATAGCCTGGCTGAGAGCTGGAACCATGAAGGAGAGGACACTCAACAGAAGCTCCATCATGGAAAGAATGGCAGGAATAGGAATAACAAGTACTTCAATCTCAATCTTTCCTTCTTTCTTTCCTTCTTTCTTTCCCTCTTTCTCTATTTCTTTCTTCTTTCTTTCTTTCTTTCTTTCTTTCTTTCTTTCTTTCTTTCTTTCTTTCTTTCTTTTTCTTTCTTTCTTTCTTTCTTTCTTTCTTTCTTTCTTTCTTTCTTTCTTTCTTTCTTTCTTTCTTTCTTTCTTTTCCTTCCTCCCTCCCTTCCTTCCTTCCTTCCTTCCTTCCTTCCTTCCTTCCTTCCTTCCTTCCTTCCTTCCTTCTTTCTTTCTTTCTTCCTTTCTTTTCTTCTTCTCCCTCTCCCTCTCCCTCTCCCTCTCCCGCTCCCTCTCCCTCTCCCTCTGTATGTGTGTGTGTGTTTCCTCCCTCCAATCTTCTATTGGCTACACCCAATCTGAATCCAAACCCAATCAGCACTCAGGGAATCAAGTTATAGAGTCAGCTCTGGGGTATGAAAGGGCGAGGGCTACGCCCTCCATCTCGCCCCGAATCCTCCATTTTTGGGCAGAGCCATGTGCTCAGCAAGGAGCTTCTTCCCGGAAGCCCAAGCCTCTGCTAGCCACACCTAGGATTTCTTTAAACTAACCAATGATAATCAAGGGAAGTGCGCGCCATAGATACAACCACATCCTGTGTAACAAGACACCGACTTGCGCCTGGCCAGTCGGCAGGGCCCACAGTCCTCTCTCCTCCCCTTACTCCAACCCCCCTATAAAACCCCGCTCCACACAAAGCTCTCTGCTTCCTGCCACTGCGTCGGCGAGCGGGGGGAGCCCGAGCTAGCTCGAATAAAGACTCTTTTGCGTCTTGCATCGAACTTGGCTCCCTGGTGGTGTTCTTTGGGGGATCTTGAAATCTGGGCATAACAGGGTACAGAGTCAATGAAGGGCTGATTTAGAGAGCCAAAGAGAAAATAACCAGTCAGCCACACTTCACTCCCAAGAACACTTGAAGAGAGGATATAGCTTTTAAATTTTATTACAAAGGCTATATGTTATTTTGATAATAAGATTTTTTAAAATAGGGCAGAGGGCCCCAACACACCGCCTTGCACGTGGCAAACACATAACCCGCACTGGCACAGTTTGATGGGTTGTTGGAGAACCTCAGAGCACAGCCCATTGTTAGCAAACATGGGTTGATGCTGAGGTTCTAGAACTCCCAGAAGCAGTGACTCAGCGCTGGGAGCTTCTGCTCAGTTTCTCTTCACAGCTCTCGGGTGCCCTCCACCGGGGTTCCCTCTTTCCCAAAATCCAGATGAAGTTTCTCTTGCTCATGAGTCTTTATCTGCTTGGATCTGCCAGAGGTGAGTCCTCTACCTTAGCTCCGGGTAGATCTTAAGGTGTTTCAGCCCTTGAAGAAGAAAGACCGATGTCTTAGTTACCGAAATCAGTCTGACTCATAATGAGGAAGAGCTGAACAACTTCAACTCTGAGCCAGTCAGAGGAGCCCACTGGCCTGGCCCAGGCCTGTTCCTACTTCGTTCAGCCACTCCATACTTGTACCTGATGCTCTGTGAGATGAGAAGATAGGTCTAGGCTTCTATGGAAGTCTAATGAAGGCTTGTTCCTGTGAACTGAACGCAAGAGATCCTGGTGCCGTTAATGTAGCAAGGAAAGCTACAAGGAGGCGGGAATGAAAAGTGCCAGAAAGCCGTGTCAGGACACAGCAGGGCTGGGGCCAGAGTTTACTGGCACACCTCTCGTTCCTGCCTTCCAGGTGTCTGTATTTCCTCTTTAGGACCCACATTCATGGTGGGCTGTGTTCCCTCCTTCTTCCTCCGGGAGAAGAGAGAGGCCATGAACTCTGAGCTGTTGGTTAGATGACAAAGCGTTGTCCTGTAATGTCAGTTCTCAGACATTTTGTTTTTGGATTTTTTAGATTTTTCAAAGGTTGACTCATAAACATAGATGCATAGCTACCAGGTGGTAATATATGTCAGCCCCACGGCAAAGCAGTGACTCAGAAACTATAAGGATGACTAAGAAATCAGTGTACTTTTTCAAGCTTCCTTTCTATAGTACAAATATCTCTTTGTTAAAGCTTCTGTTAACTATTGAAGAACCAGTCAAGCAGATAATTCTGTAACGGCCTTTTAAAAATAAAAACCTCCTAAAAGCCTTACTAAGTCTTACCTTTCCTCCTTTATCCACATATTATGAGCTTAGTTTTTCCAGGAAGTCATTGATTTTAAGGACTGCAGATCACCCAGAGTGAATAAATGAGTCAGAACTCTTATAGAGCTAGAGGATTTTGGGGCCATAGGCTACCTGTCTGAAAGATCTTGTAATTCCTCTCAGCTTTTGGCTAGGTTAATAACTCAGTCATTGTAGTTTGCTCTCCCTCCTCTAGGTTACTCAGTCAATTCAAAGAGTAATACTCAAATTCTATTGGGTGCTTCACTCGATAAAATGAAAGTCATAATTAAGGAATATCTGTCTACAGTCATTGATGAAATGGACTAAAGGCAGAAGGGACTGGCCAGAAGAGAATGCCCAGCTAAGAGTTTTGTAATTCCCAGTGTAAGGGGAGGAGAGGAAACTAAAATGAATTGAGCACTTTAGCAATGGACTAGGCATTTCACAATTTATCTTACTGGCTACTCATGACAAGTCCATGAAGTGGGTGTAAATGTTATGTCACAAGGAATCTCAGTTCAGATATATAAGCAAAGGATGTTTTTATCTTAAGATTGATAGCAACTTTGCTTTGAGTCTCCAACCCACATAGATAGGGGATTGAGTGCGGGGAAGAAGTTGAAATTGCCAAATAAAGGTGTCTTAATTCCATCTGGTAATGTTTGTGTTCAGTAGACATTTATTTTTTAATTAAATTTATCAGGGTGACATTGGTTAACAGGATCATGTAGGTTTCAAGTGTGTATTTCTTTGATACCAAGATCTGTATATTGCACTGTGTGCCCACCAATCAAAGGCAAATCATTTTCCATCACCATATATTAGGCCCCCTTCATCGCCCCCACCCCTTCCCTCTGGCAGCCACCACACTGTTCTTTGTGTCCACAGTTTCAGTTTTATATCTCACAGATGAGTGAAATCAGATGGTTCTTCACTTTTTTTCTGACTCACTTATTTCACTTAGCGTAATATTCTCAAGGTCCATCCATCCATGCTGTCTCAAATGGCAGTCTTCCGTCTTTTCTTATGGCTGAGTAGCATTCCGTTGTGTATAATTAGCTGGCTTCCTCCAGCATCTGTAATATCTTCCGTTGCCTGATACAGGCCCACAGGAAGCCTAGGACCCTTCCTCCACAGGAAAGTAGTCTTTACCCCGGACACGCATTCTCTCCTCCTCCTCATCTTTTGTTTCTGTTCCTTCTCCATCCCAGGAGCACCAAGTCAGCTGGATGAGCCTCCTGGCTCTTTGAATCATCAAGCTTCCGTCCAGCAATTTTCAGGTGAGCCCTTTTCACTTGCAACCCCTTCAGACCGCAAGGCTTTCTTTGACACTTCTGCAGGCCGGGACGCTTTCAGCAAGCAGGCTGCATTCGAGCACGCTTTAGTGGGACGCGCTTCCGGTGAGCACAGTTCAGGTAAGCACCCTTCAGGTGAGCCCGGTGTGGGTGAGCACGCTGCAGGTGAACATGCTGCGGGTGAACATGCTCCCGGTGAACCACCTCCAGGTGTGCAGGCTGCGGGTGAGCCACCTCCAGCTGAACAGGCTCCGGCTGAACCGGCTCCGGCTGAACCGGCTCCGGCTGAACAAGCTGCCGGTGGACAAGCTGTGACTGAACTGGCCGCCAAGGAACAACCTTCAGGTGAACAGCCTTCGGGTGAACACGCTTCGGGTGAACACGCTTCGGGTGAACAGCCTTCGGGTGAACAGGCTTCGGGGGAACAGCCTTCAGGCAGCCCAGCGGCAACCAGTGCAGGTGAGCCACGTGTGATGGGTGCCAGGCCTTGCCTTCAGTTGGGAAGGAGGCAACACATCAAGGGACCCAAGAGTGTAGAAGAGAGAATATAGTTCACAAACACTTCGCAAACCGTTCTCCCAGGGACTCTCTCTACAGGCGAACCCATTAGGAAGGTCCTCTTTTAAGAAAAATAACACAAATGCAAGAGGCCAGCAGGCCCTCCAACCTCACTTTACATAAGAAATTGTGACTACAAATGCTCACAGCTCCCATGGAAGGGGCTTCTGGAAGACTAATCTTCAAGAGCTTCGTGCTAAACCTGCCTCTTAGCAGACTGTTAGAATGCTTTGCAAACCCTGTAAAGAGCTATCTAGCCCAACCAGCATGGCTCAGTGGTAACCTATGAACCAGGAGGTTACGGTTCGATTCCCAGTTGGGGCACATTCCTGGGTTGCAGGCTTGGTCCCCATTAGAGGGGGGGCGGGGGGAGTGCAGGAGGCAGCCAATCAATGATTCTCTCTCTCATCATTGATGCTTCTATCTCTCACTCTCACTCTCCCTTCCTCACTGAAATCAATAAAAATATATTTTTTTTTAAAAAAAGAGAGAAATATCTAGCTTCCAAGCTGGTGGCTTTGGTGTGTGTTTTTGTTTGTTTGTTTGAACATAAAAAGTAGAACATGAAGATATTCTGTTAGATCCAAAAATAAGTTCCCAGGACAATGGCAATCCTTTGGCTCTTAATAAAAATGGGTTGTTCGAGGAATTAAAAACTAGATCCAAGGTTTGAGGCCTTAAGTTATTACCAGACATAAATACTTCATATTTTACCCCATTGCATAAGTAGTAGTACCCCAAATTTTCAGATGAGAGAAGTGATACTAACATCACATGGTTAAAAAATAGCAAACCTTGGATTCAAACTTAGGTCTGACAAAGTGATATATATATATATTTTTTTCACTTCTTATGCCCTTAACTAGGGAATTGGCAGTGGAGAGAGTCCAAAAGGCAACAGAGAAGCCTTTCAAAGAGAATGCCCTTTGTGACAAACTGACCTTCTCATAAAGGTCGACTTGAAAATGGAGAACAGTACAGACTCTTCATAGCAGCGGTTCTTAACCTGTGGGTCGTGACCCCTTTGGCGGTTGAACGACCCTTTCACAGGGGTCGCCTAAGACCATCCTGCATATCAGATATTTACATTACGATTCATAACAGTAGCAACATTACAGTTATGAAGTAGCAACGAAAATAATTTTATGGTTGGGTCACAACATGAGGAACTGTATTTAAAGGGCCAGAAGGTTAAGAACCACTGCTTTGTAGGGTTAGCAAAATGAGAGCATTCTAATGTAGCTTATTAGTCAAATTTTACTCCAAGGGTTTGTGCCTGTGGGTAAGTGAGAGTATGGAGGAGAGTACTAAAGGGCATCAGTCATGTAATAAGTTCTCCTTTGCTCCTATTGTTAGACATGGCAGACCTATAAATAGACATCTAATTATAGATGCCCAGGAAGTCAATGGGGATATTAATTGGAGCAAAAGTTAGTATCAGAGAGATACATTTGGGATTCATCAGCAATGAACATCATAGATGAAGCAGAAAGAATGAAGGGATTTCACTGGTAGAGAAGAAAGAATATGCTCTATGAGACACAGGGCCCTCAGATACCCAACAAGAACCAAGAAATGAAATGTGTTGTGTCCAGGCTCCAAGTTGCCCATCATCCATCCCCAGAGGTGTGACTCAGAGCTACCCAAGAGAATTTCATCAGGGCTTATCTTAAATTTTCAGGCCCAGCGATAAACTGCCACACATGCTCTTATATGAATAGTGAAGCAAAATGTCTTCGTGGAGAGGGATCCTGCACCATTCAGAATTCCCAGCAGTGCATGTTAAAGAAGATCTTTGAAGGTATAGTGGGGACTTCATGAGGCGATCTTTGCCAGCAAACACATCAACCAACTTGAGTATTCATGGGGAGTAGTTGGGTGGTGCGGAGGAGGAATCGAGCTGTGCTTCCCAGAAACTTGGAAATTCAACAAAACCTTATCCTTTCAAGAAGTAAGAGTAGAATTCCAGCTGCTGATGGAGAGATAGAGTCCCTTCCCAGCAGGTCTTAAAGGAGGCAGGAAGAATGACTGTCTCTTCTTACTAAAGAAATAGGAGTTGCCCCTTGAGTCACTGACTGTAAGCTTAGGACTGTGTCTATCTTGTTCATGGCTATATATTCCTAGCACGTAGCACAATGTCCAGCACATGGTAGGTATTTAGTAAATACTGAATAAATGAATAAACAATTGTCTACCAGTCTGTGCCCATAGGTTGCCAGAACTGTCAGAGTATATAGCTATACCTCTCTACCCTCATCCCCAAAATAAGGGATCTTGGTTACTTCCATCCTGTAAACCACATTGCCTGACTTCCCTTATAGTTTGTTTGGTCCCTCAATAGAGGGAGTGGGCAACAGATGGAGGGAAGGGCCTAGCAGAGGCAAATGGAACGGGAGGTCTCACTCGTGCCAGCATGAGGGCACTGGGGACCACGGGATGAAGGCTTCTGCTCGCTCACTACAGTCTGTTTCTGCTTCTTTCAGGTGGAAAACTTGAATTCATGGTTCAGGGATGTGAGAATATGTGCCCATCGATGAGCCTCTTCTCCCATGGAACCAGGATGCAACTTATCTGCTGTCGGGATGCATCTTTCTGCAACAAGACCTAGAAGCTGGTGCTCTTCCTTGCTGCTGGCTCTGACTCAGGCAGCAAAAGTCCTCCACCCACCTACTGGGCCCAGTTTATATTTCGTTTCTTTTCCAGTCAACAGCCAGTCACATGTGCCTCTGCCTGAGTGTCAGACTGGATGCTCCATACCATGCCTCTCCTACCCACTCGTCTCTGCCCTGTTTTCTCTGTCCCCCAAATCCATCTCTCAACATTCTTTTGTTTTTCAATAAATCCCGCATGGTTACAGAATACAGACTCCAGACAGATTTCTTTTCCGTCAGTTGCAGGGTCAGCCTAAGTGTCCTTCACATCACACATGGAAACAGATGCATTTTTAACCCGTTCCACACATTCGTCAAAGTGAAGGGATCCCCCAGGGCAGAGACCACAAAGAGGAATACCAAGTAGGTACTAACATTTTACAAGCTTAAACAGAGAGAGGGTCCCTCTCTGACTCCCTATAGGAACCCCATCCCCTTCTCCTTATCATGGGGTCCAAAATTCACCCCTTCTTTGACAGTGTTTAGTCTTCAAGAGTCTACTCTTAACATAATCATAATAAAATGACTCCTTTTTATCTAGTGCTGTATAAATATACAGCAGGTCATAGTGCTTAAATCTTTTCCTCATACACGATGTTACTGGATTGTCTCAGCCATCGAGGGGCAAGTGGGAATGCTATCATAGCCCCTCTCGCCTGGTATCAGTGTTCTATTCTCTGTTTCTGCTGTGAAGTTACAGAAAGGGGACTATGACCCAAGGAGTGTAGGCAGCCCACAGAAACTGGAAGAGGCAAGGAAATGCCTCCACGGAGGACCACAGGCTGGCTAACACTTTCATCTCAACCCACAGAGTCATGTGTCACACACTTGTGACTTACAGAAGTGGAAGATAATAAGTTTATGTTGTTTTAAGCCCATGCATGGTAATTTGTCACAGCAGCAATAAGCAACAAATACACACACCTGGACAGAAAACTAGCCAAGATATAGAACTCAAAATACCATAAACCAAAAGGATCTAATCAACATTTATACACCCTACCCCACTACAGTTTATACATTCTTCTCGAGTGCCCATGGAAAATACAAGAAAACAGACCATATAGTGGGCCACAGAACACACTTAAACAATAAGAGAATTGAAATCATATAGATGACTTGGAAATTAAGGAACATATTTCTAAATTCACAGGTCAAAGAGGAAGCATCAAAGGAAATAAAAAATATATCAAAAATAAGTTTATCAAAAATAAGCTTACTTTTGAAAAGGAAAATACAACATTTGTGGAACACAGCTAATACAGTGCTGAGGGGGAAATTTATAGCAATAAATAAATTTCTAAACACTTCAGAAAAGGAAAAAAAAGGCTCAAATCAATTAAGTTCCCATCTTCAAGAACCTTGAAAATGAAAAGCAAAATAAACCCAATGTAAGCAGAAGGAAGTAATGAAGGTAAAAGCAGAAATCAATAATACTGAAAACAGAAAAATAGAGAAAAATCAATAAAAGAAAGAGCTGGTTACTTGAAAAGATCAAGTAAACCTCTAGCAAAACTGACAAAAAAAAAAATACAAAGAGACCCTGAAGACTTCAAAAAGTTACTAAGGGAATACTATAAACAACTCTACACACACAAATTTGACAACTTAGATAAAGAAACCAATTCTTTGAAAAACACAAATTACCACAACTTGCTCATTATGTGATGAGTAATTTAAATAGTTTTATAATTATTAAAAATATTGAATTTATAATCTAGAAATTCCCCCAGAAGCAATCTCCAGGCTGTGATGTTTTCACTTGATAATTCTACCAAATATTTAAAGAAAAATTAACACCAATTCTACACAATCTCTTCCAGAAAACACAGGGGGAGAGAACACTTAGCAACTCATTTTAAGAAACTAATGTTACCCTGATACCAAAACCAGACAAACATAGTACACACACAAAAACAGAAAGAAAGAAAACCTATAGACCAATATCTCTCGTGAATACAGACAAAAAAATCCTGAATAAATATTATCAAATGGAATTAAGTATGATGTAGAAAGAATTGTACACCATGAGGTTTATTTGTGGGTGCAAAGCTGGTTCAATATTTGAAACTCAATGTAATCCATAATAGCAGGCTAAAGGAGAAAAATAAGTTTATCAAATCAACTCATACAGAAAAACACATTTACAAAAATTCAACAATCATTCACGTTAAACTCTCAGAAAAACTGAAACAGACGAGAGTTTCCTCAACTTAAAAACACACGCTACCGATAACATTATCCGTAAAGATAAAAAACAGGATGATTTCTCTCTAAGCCTGGGAACAATCTTAATCAACATAAGTTCCAGTCAGTGCAGTAAGGAAAGAAAAGGAAGTAAGAGGCATAAAGTTCAGAAAGGAAGAAATGAAACTGTCCCTATTAGCAGATGACATGATGCTCCATGTAGGAAATCTGAAGAAATCCAGAAAAACACTCGTAATTAGTTAGTCCAGCAAGGTCAGAGAACACAGTATTAATGTACAAAAATCAATTGTACTTCTATATGCTAGCAATGAACACTTAAACACCCAAACTAAAATACACTATCATTCCCAATGGCTTACAACAAGAGAACTATCTATATATATTTAAAAAGCCAGTGATTGGAACACCAGAACGACCACTATGATGCCCACTGCAGCCAGCGAACCGGCCAATATGGGGGTGGGGCCGGTCGGCCAACCTCCTGCAGCCCCTCCCCCCGGCCTGCCCCACCCCCAATGGGCCCCCACCACCCCGATTGGCCTGAGGCCCCTCCCCCCAGCCAGCTCCACACCTGATCGCCCCCCCCCCACCAATCGGGGGTGGGGCTGGCTGGCCAACCTCCCACCACTCTTCCCCCAGCTACTAACCCCTGATCGGCCCCCCCACCCCATTTGGGGGTGGGGCCAGCCGGCCCACTGCCCACAGCTCCTCCCAACGGCCAGCCCTGCCCCCAATCCCTCCCACCCCAACCAGGGGCGGGGCCCACCAGCCAATCGCCCGTGGCTCCTCCCCCCAGCCGGCCCAGCCCTGCTGAGCCCAATTGGTGTGGGCTGGCCGGACAACCTCCCGTCACCTCCTCCTGACAGGCCCGGCCCTGATCCGCCCCTGATCTGGAGCTGGGCCAGCCAGACCTTACCTGTGCACGAATTCGTGCACTGGGCCTCTAATGTAGATATAAATCTAATGAATATGCATAGGCTGTATAAACTGAAAACTACGCCGAACCGGTTTGGCTCAGTGGATGGAGCATCGGCCTGCAGACTCGGGGGTCCCGGGTTCGATTCCGGTCGGGGGCATGTGCCTTGGTTGCGGGCACGTCCCCACTGGGGGGCGTGCGGGAGGCAGCTGATCTATCTCATCAATGTTTCTGGCTCTCTGTCCCTCTCCCTTCTTCTCTGTGGAAAATCAATAAAATATATTTAAAAAAAACAAAAACTGAAAACTACACATGCTGATGAAAGAACTCAAAGGTATTTTAAGAAATGGAGAGATGTGTTGTGTTCATGAATTGGAAGACTTACCACAGGAAAGCTGACAATTCTCCCAAAGTTGATAGAATTTAGTAGAATTCCAACCAAAAGCCCAGCAATGAGGAGCAACATCATCAAGATGATGGACTAGGTAACTCCAGGCTCTCTTTTCCCTGTGGAAATATTTTTTTAATTAGAGATCGGAGAAAATAATTTAGTAGGAATGCTAGAAAACAGTCAAAGGTCTACAGCAAACAAATGAACACCCAATCAAGAAAAAGCCTAAACATGGTAGGAAGTTTCATGGTGTTTTTACTCATCCTTGCCCCACCCCCTTTTCTAGAGAAGATGGCAGTGGTCCAACTGCCAATACACTGCCCCCAACCCAATGGAGCAGACCCTGTTTGCAACGTGCTAATCTGTGTGGGGGCTGCCTGAGGACCACCCTGTTTTAATCAACTTCAGAGCTCAGGTAGGGAAAAGCAGAACAGCTCCGATCTTAGGCTGAAAAGCCCACGAGAAGCAGTAAGCAGCTCTTGTGAAAGCTGTAGGGGCCTACAGATGAGCAGGTGCCTGGGTAGGAGATTCTGGTTAGGTGGTGAGAATGTAAAGTGATGCCGTCTCTGTGGCAAACAGCGGGATGGTTCCTCAAAAAATTACAAATACAACTACCATATGATCCAGCAATTCCACTTCTAGGGATATAACCAAAAGAATTGAAAGCAGAGACTCAAATAGGTATTTGCACACCCACATTCGTAGCGGCATTATTCACAATAGCCAACAGGTAGAAGCAATCCAAATGTCCATCAAAGGATCAATGGATGAATAAAATATGGTAAACAAAAACGAAATGATTATGCAGCCTTAAAAGGAACAAAATCTGATCTGAAACATGCTACAACATGGTTTGCAAACATATTTTCCCAGTCTGTAGCTTGCCTTTTTATCCTCTTAATAGGTCTAAAAACAGCAAATGTGTGTGTGTTTTTTTCATTTCAATGAAGTTTGTTTTTCCTCTTATGGATGATACTTTTGTGTCTCTTAGACAGAGTATAATAATGCTTTGTCTAGGCCTAGATCTTGAAGATTTTCTCCTGTGTTATTTCTGAAAGTTTAATGGTCTTTTATTTTACATTTAAGACTATGATGTCCATTGACTGAACAATAAAATACAATGAAATGTTATTCAGCCATAAACAGGAATGGAGTACTGATACAACGTGGATGAACCTTGAAAACATTAAGTAAAAGAAGCCAGGCACAAAATTATATAATTCTGTTTCTATTAAGTGTTCAGAATAAGCAAATCAATTCAGACAGAAATCAGTGTTTCTCAGGGGCTGAGGGAGGAAAAAGTGATGACTACTAATGGGTAAAAGGGTTCTTCTGAAGTGATGTCAATGTTCTGGAATTAGACAGTGGTGGTGGTGGTTGCACAACTTTGTGAACATACTAAAAACCACTGAAGGGTACATTTTAAAGGGTGAATTTTATGGTATATAAATTATCTCAATAAAAGTTTTTAATTAAAAGCAAGTCCTAATTTTGAATTCAGAAACATAATTCTAAATAGCCCCTGGGTCAAAAAATAAGTCATAAAGAAATTAGAAAACCATTTGACACAGATAACAAAAATACAACACATGAAAATGTGTGGCATAAAGTGGTACTTAGAGGAAAATTTATGATTTTAAATGCTTATATGAAGCACATATAATTGACACAGGACTAGTATCATGAATGTATATATTTACAGAAAACACAAAGGATAGAGGAAACATGAAACTGTACCATAGTAATAAAATCAACAAATTCAGACAAAAGAAAATTATAGGGTAAACCAGCTGGATTATTTTACCAATAAAAATTGCAAGGGGGCCTGGCCTGTGTGGCTCAATAGCTGAGCCTTGACCAAGAGGTCACCAGTTCAATTCTCGGTCAGGGCACATGCCTGGGTTGTGGGCTTGATCCCCAGTAGAGGGCGTGCAGGGGACAGCTTATTGATGTTTCTCTCTCAAGATGTTTCTATCTCTCTATCCTTCCTCTCTCTATAAAATCAGTAAAAAACTTTTTTTTTAATTGCAAGGGGGAAAAATCAGAGAGAGGGAGGATGAAGGGGGAATTTATAGACCAAAAGTAACTTAAAAGACATCAGTCAAGTGCTAGTGTAGGCTTTATTTGGATTCTGATTCAAAACATACAGCCCTAGCCGATTTGGCTCAGTGGATAAAGCATCAGCCTGTGGACTAAAGAGTCCCAAGTTCGATTCGGGTCAAGGGCACATGCCCAGGTTGTGGTTAGATCCCCAGTAGGGGATGTGCAGGAGGCAAGCCCATCAATGAGTCTCTCTCATCATTGATGTTTCTGTATCTCCCTCTCCCTTCCTCTCTGAAATCAATAAAAATATAGTTTTTTAAAAAACATACTATAAAAAATAAGAAAATGTAAACACTGAATGTATATCAATGAAGAGTGGTAAGAAAAGGATAATCTTTTCCCTTTTCCCCCCTTTTTATTGAGTTTATTAGGATGACACTGGTTAATAAAATTATATAGGTTTCAAGTGTACAATTTCTATACTACATCATCTGTTTATTATATTGTGTTCACCACACCACATCAAGTCTCCTTCCATTTATTCCACCTATACCTCGCCTGCCCGATCCCATACCTTTCCCTCTGGTAATTACCATACTGTTGTCTGTGTCTATGAGTATATTTTTTAATTGCTTAATCCTGTCACATTTTTCGCCAAGCCCTGCAACTCCCCTCCCCTCTGACAACTGTCAGTCTGTTCTCTATGAGTCTGTTTCTATTTTGTTTACTACTTTATTTTGTTCCTTAGATTCCACAAATGAGTGAAGTCATATGGTACTTGTCTTTCTCTGACTGGCTTATTTCACTTAGCATTTCACTCAAGGTCCATCCCTGCTATCCCAAAGGGTAAGATTTCCTCCTTTTTTATGGCCAAGTCGTATTCTATTGTATAAATGTACCACTGCTTTTTTATCCAGTCATCTACTGATGGGCACTTGGGCTGTTTCCAGATCTTAGCTATAGTAAATAATGCTGCAATGAACATAGGGGTGCATATATTCTTTCAAATTTGTGTTTTGGGTTTCTTTGGATATATTCCCACAAGTGGAATCGCTGGTTTATAAGGTAGTTCCATTTTTAATTTTTGAGGTAACTTCATACTGCTTTCCACAGTAGCTGCACCAATCTGCATTCCCATCAACAGCGCACAAGGATTCCCTTTTCTCCACATCCACACCAATACTTGATTTATTGATAATAGCCATTCTGACAGGTAATATCTCATTGTGGCTTTAATTTGCATTTCTCTGATGATTAGTGATATTGAGCACATTTTCACATGTCTATTGGCCATGTGTATGTCCTCTTTGGAGAAGTGACTATTCAGGTCTTTTGCCCGTTTTTTAATAGGATTGTTTGGTTTTTTGGTGTTGAGTTTTGTAAGTTCTTTATAAATTTTGGATATTAATCTCTTATCAGCTGTATCACTGGTTGTCTTTTCATTTTGTTGGTTTCCTTTGCTGTGAAGAAACGTTTTAGTTTGCTTTAGTCGCATTTGCTTATTTTTCTTTGTTGTTTCCCTTGCCTGAGGTGATATTTCAGAAAAATTATTGCTATGAGAAATGTCTGAGATTTTACTGCCTGTTTTCTTCTAGGATTTGTATTGTTTCAAGTCTTACATTTAAGTCTTTAATCCATATTTTTATTCTTGTGTATGGTGTAAGAAGGTGGTCTAGTTTCATTTTTTTTGCATGTATCTATCCAATTTCCCCAACACCGTTTATTGAATAGGCTATCTTTATCCCACTCAGCGGTTCTCAACCTGTGGGTCGCGACCCCTTTGGCGGTCGAACGACCCTTTCACAGGGGTCGCCTAAGACCATCCTGCATATCAGATATTTACATTATGATTCATAACAGTAGCAACATTACAGTTATGAAGTAGCAACGAAAATAATTTTATGGTTGGGTCACAACATTAGGAACTGTATTTAAAGGGCCAGAAGGTTGAAAACCACTGCAGATGTTTTTGCCTCCATTGTCAAATATTGACTATAAAGGCATCAGTTTATTTTTAGGCTCTCCATACTGGTCCATTGATCTATATGTCTGTTTTTATGCCAGCACCAGGCTATTTTGATTACTATGGTCTTATTATAATATAGTTGGATATCACATAGTGTGATTTCTCCAACTTTGTTCTTTCTCAGGATTGCTGTGGCTATTTGGGTCTTTTGTGATTCCATATACATTTTTAGAATAGTTTTAGTTCTGTAAAATATTCCATTGGTATCTTAATAGGAATTGCATTGAATATACAGATTGCTTTGGGTAGTATGGACATTTTAATGATGCTAATTCTGCCTATCCATGAACATGGTATATACTTCCACTTATTTGTATATTCTTCAATTTCTTTCTTCAATGTCTTTTTTTTTTTTTTTTTTTTATATATATTTTATTGATTTTTTACAGAGAGGAAGGGAGAGAGATAGAGAGTTAGAAACATCGATGAGAGAGAAACATCGATCAGCCGCCTCCTGCACATCTCCTACTGGGGATGTGCCCGCAACCCAGGTACATGCCCTTGACCGGAATCGAACCTGGGACCTTTTAGTCCACAGGCCGATGCTCTATCCACTGAGCCAAACCGGTTTCGGCTAATGTCTTATAATTCCTGAGTATAGGTCTTCTACATCCTTGGTTATATTTAGTCCTACTTATTTTTTTTTTTTTAAGCAATTGTGAATAGGACTATTTTCTGAGTTTCCCTTTCTGGTAGTTCATTATTGGTATATAAAAATGTAACTGATTTCTGGATATTTATCCTGCTACTTTACTGAATTATTTATCAGTTCTAGTAGGTTTTTTGGTGGAATATTTAGGATCCTCTATATACAGTATCATGTTATCTGCAAATAATAAGTTTTATGTCTTCCTTTTCAATTTGAATGCCTTTTATATCTTCTTCTTATCTGATTGCTGTGGCTAGGACTTTGTCCCTGTCTTGTTCCTGACAAGCTTAAGGGAAATGCTTGTAGTTTTTGCTCACTGAGTATGATGTTGATTGTGGGTTTGTCATATAGAGCCTTTATTACATTGAGGTATGTTCCCCTATTCCCATTTTGCTGAGTTTTTATCATAAATGGGTGGTGGATTTTATCAAATGCCTTTTCTGCATCTATTAATATAATCATGTGGTTTTTAACCATCTTTTTAATGTGGTGTATCAAATTTATTGATTTGTAGACATTGTACCAACCTTGCATCCCTGGAATAAAGCCCACTTGATCATGGTGTATGATCTTTTTTAAAAAATATATATTTTTTTATTGATTTTAGAGGAAGGGAGAGAGATTGAAACATCAATGATGAGAATCATTGATTTGGCTGCCTCCTGCACACTCCCTACTGCGGATCGAGCCTGCAACCCGGGCATCTGCCCTTGACTGGAATCGAACCCGGGACCCTTCACTCTGCAGGCCAATACTATATCCATTGAGCCAAACCGGATAGGGTGGTATATGATCTTTTTAATGTATTATTAGATATGGTTTGCTAATATGTTGTTGAGAATTTTAGCCTCTATGTTCATCAGGGATATTGGCCTATAATTTTCATTCTTTGTAGTGTCTTTATTTGATTTTGGAATTATTTGGCCTCTTAAAATGAGTTTGGGAGTCTTCCCTCTAATTTTGTAAGGATAGGTGTTAATTCATCTCTGAATGTTTGATAAAATTCACCTGTTAAGCCATCCAGCCCAGGACTTTTGTTTATTGAGAGTTGTTTTATAATTGCTTCAATTTTACTAGCTATAATAATCTTTTCAATAACCAGTACTAAACGAATAGCCAATTATGGGGGAAAAAATGAAACTTGAGCCCTAACCAGTTTGGCTCAGTGGATAGAGCATTGGCCTGCAGACGAAGGGTCCCAGGTTCAATTCCAGTCAAGGGCATGTACCTTGGTTGTGGCACATCCCCAGTAGGGAGTGTGTAGGAGGCAGCTGATTGATGTTTCTCTCTCATCACTGTTTCTAACTCTCTATCCCTCTCCCTTCCTCTCTGTAAAAAAATCAATAAAGTATATTAAAAAAAAAAAAAAGAAACTTGACCTCTATCTTACATTATACACAAAAAACATTTTCAGGTAGATTGTAGATCTGTGTAATCCAAAACTATAAATAAATCTTTTAAAATATGGAAGAAATTTCTCATAAACTTATAGTAGGGAATGAATCCTTAAATAAGAAACAAAAAAAATGTTAGCCAAGGGAAGATCTTAATTGGACTACATTAAAATTACAAACTTCCTTACCTGGCTGGCATGGCTCAGTGGTAGGTTGAGCATCAACCCATAAACCAGGAGGTCATGATTCAATTACCGACAGGGCACATGCCCGGGTTGGGGGCTCAATCCCCAGTGGGGGGCGGGGGGGACAGGAGGCAACAGATCAGTGATTCTGTCTCATCATTGATGTTTCTATCTCTTTCTTCCTTTCCTCTCTAAAATTAATAAAAACAATAAAATAGTTATTTTGGGTCTTGACTATTAGACTAGAGGAAATGGTAGGTAGGCTGTAGCTACAAAAGTCTAGAACTCAGGGGAGGTCAAAGCCAGAAATGATTTGTTTTTGAGTTACTGATGGATGGATGGATAGCAATCTTCAAGAACAAAATTTCTTCATATTTAAGAATTTACTGGCTCAATTCCTAGGAGCCATCTATCGGTTCAAATTTTTTCCTCCTATGGGTATACACTAATATATGATAAACTTGGACAATAAAATTTCATATGTCCTTGACTTCAGACTAAGATGAGTGATTTTATAAATTACCAAGAAATAGGAATACAGGGTCTGAACCTAATACATTCAAGTTAATATAAAGTGTATTAGAATAAAGTCTTAGTAAATCTCATAGATAAAAGAATGAGGAATCAGATCTGTTTCTATTATAGCTTCCTTATTTCTGACTCCTTTTTTATCTCTAACCACCTGGAAGCTTAGTCACCAGTAAGTTCACAGAGTTAGTTATTTATTTTCAAAACAGAATTTATTTCTGTAATAAAGAATTAAAATATGGCTGTGAAAGTAGAGAATATAGAAAAATATTTAAAATGTGCAACAGTAATTTTAAAGGTAGTTATGCACTAGAGTTTATGCTCAACTTCTACTTGAAAGACCAATCAGCATTTTATATTTATATTTTATTAACTATAATGGGAAAAACATACCAACGTGTAATTCCAATGAATAATTATAATTCAATAATGGGTTTAGACACCTGGCCAGGCCCTTCTGAAAATGAGTACCAATCTTGGGGATATATTTTTTGAAGATAACTTCACTTCACAGACTGATAAATCTACTGTTCAAAAGCCACAAGGATTTCCTTTTTTCATTAATTCATCCACTTACTTAAATCAAGGTGGAAGCAATATGTACTTTTTAGGTAAAACCAAATGTGTTGGTAAAAATGAGACAAGCATATCATCTTTCATTATATTGGTATAAAAGCTGGTAAACTCATATATCCCCAAAGCTTGGTTTTCACCAGGTGGGTCTCAAATTCAGACACTAAACACAGATGAAAAAGTATCTAATGAATGTTATCTATCCCTTCCCCAAAGTCTTATTTACAATTAAAATATAAGTATCATTTTTATGCAGAAAATACAAAATAATTGGAAAATGGTTGACTAGGAGGAAGACAACTCTTCAGGGACTATTGTTTGCAGATTAGGATAATCTTCTCTAGGAAGAATAATGTCAACATAGCAGCACTATATTCACCAGGAATCCCAAAGCCGGTGGCTCTATCAGGTGGCAGGAAGCCAAACCTTCTGGCTGCTCACAACATCACTCAGCTTGCCTTTAATCTTCAGGAAGTGTCTCTTGAATTCCAATCCATCACCCTATGTTAGGAATAATATAAAAAATAATGTCAAAAAAAAAATCAAAACCTCTGTGGTGGTATGCAGAGAAAAACATCTACAGATGCGTCCAGCTACCATTCCCCTTAGGTCCTCTGAGAAAGACCAATTATCTTGGGAGAAGAAATGGCTAAAATAAATAATTCTGACTTGATTTTAGGGCCCATCACTGTTCTCACAACACTGGACTCAGAGCAAATACAATGACAGCCTGTCTGTTTTAAGCACTGATATCTCGGGCCCTAAGTCATTGTTTTCCATAGGTATTGGAAATTTGTAAACTAAAAATAAGCTACGGAAGCCTTCTCAAAATACTGTGGCAACAAAGCCAGTGATTCAGTTATTAAAAAAAAAAAAAAACACCAAACAAACATTATCACACTAGGATCTTAATAATATAATTCCATACCAAGCATCTGGACAACAGTAATGCAGCAAATCTCCAATATAAAGAATGTGACCTTCTCCTCTAACCTCCTTTAGAGCTCATACAATCTCTCAGGAAATAGAGAAGATGCTATTTTTGTTTTATATATACCAAAGGCTTTAAAACTATATATAACCTCGGCTCTAATAATTTCTAAAGAAATAATCATAAATGTGAGTAAAACTCTATGTATCTGGATATTACGCATAGAATTATTAACAGATAATGGTTCATTAATTACAATGTGCAAACATTTCTGACAAATCACAATTTTTATAGAATATATAGGAATTCAATATATTTATAAATGCCATGTATAAATAAATATAACATCTTAAAATAATCTCCACATAAACTCTCCATAGTATATACTATTAGTAGCAGTAGACTACTATAATGAAATATATCAAAATAAATCTGGACCTAGCTGGTTTGGCTCAGTGGATAGAACGTCAGCCTGCAGACTGAAGGGTCTCGGGTTCAATTTCAGTCAAGGGCATGTACTTTGGTTTCAGGCTCGATCCCCAGCCCCAGTCAGGGCACGTGTGGGAGGCAACCAATCAATGTGTCTCTCACATCGATGTTTCTCTTTCTCTCTGTCTCCCCTCTCCCTTTCACTCTCTCTAAAAAAAAAATCAATGGAAAATATACTCAGGTGAGGATTAACAACAATAGAAATGTGTGTTCTCTCTAGATGATAAGATTAAACTTGATTCTGAGTTCCTTCTTTCAACTTTTTTGTATTTTTTTTGAACTTTTTTTGTATTTCTTTAAATTTCTACAATGAATATGTAAAAATACTCTTTAAGCAAAACAAAGTTTTTAAAAAAGATATGTGCTGTTCTATATACCTTAGAAAGCCGGAAGTCAACCAAGATCTTCTCATCCATTTCTACCAAATTCACTTTGAAAATCAGCTTATTGTTTCTTCTGTCAGTTGTTGATACAGTAACCTAAGGCAATAAAAATAAGGTTAAGCCAGATGTGTGGGTGGGAAGCCAAAGGCAGTGGGATGACATATTCGAAGTGCTGAAAGAAAAACTGTTGAGCTGGAATTCCATATCCAGCGAGACTATGCATAAAAAAAAAAAGAAAAGTCCCAGTTAAAATATGAGTTTGGAAGTACCAGAATTGCCCAAAAAGAAATTCAATAAGAAGACCTCTATAACTGTTGTTTAAAACACCCAGTCTGTGATATTTTGTTATGACAGCCCTTGCAAACACATATGTTCACACAAAAGCTTGTATAAGAATGATCACAACATTATTCAAAATAGCCTAAAAGTACAAACATCCCAAATGTCCATCAACAGATAAATGTATACACAAAGTGTAGTCTACCCATACAATGAAATATTATCAACGCATAAAAAGGAATATACTATATGTACTGCTAAATACTACAGCATGGATTAACCTTGAGAACATTATACTAAGTAAAAGCAAACACATAGGGCCATATATCATATGATTCCATTTATATGAAATGTCCAGAATAGGTAGTCCATAGATGGAGAGTAAATTAGTGGTTGGCAGGGAATGAAGAAAGAAAGAGTAATAAGTGACTGCTAATAAAGAAATACAACTTATTTTGGGGATGAGAAAATGTTCTGGAATTAAATGATGATGCAAGTTGTACAATCTTGTGAATATGCTGAAAATCACTTTAAAATAGTTAAAGCAATGATCTTCCTGTTATGTGAATTCTATCTCAAGAAACCTACCTTTAAAAAAAAAGAGTGAATTACTTATACAAGTAATCAGGCTGGCTTCAGATTTCTGCACAGTGGCATTTTCTCCTAACTTCTAATTTTTAAAGCTCACATATCGGCAGAAAAACTGAAGGAACCGTATAATAAAGCCATACCCTTCATTGGCCTTACCGACCTAAATAAGTATGTGGTGTAGGGTTTTTTTATGTGGTTGGTTGTTCCTTTTTAAACTAAGTTATAAACAGCATAAACTTCACCATATTTCTCCTACAACCCAAGACATTCTCTGACAAATTACAATTTTATGATCATACCCAAGAAATCTGACACTGATACAAAAACATTACCTAATATAAAACCCATATTCAAATTTCCCCAATTGATCCAATAACATCTGCTATAGCTTTTTTCCTTTAAATCCATGACCTAGTGATTGCATTATTTATCAGGCCCCTTTAGTCTCCTTTAACACTAGGAAATATTCCCCTATTGGTTTTTCACAATACTAAGAGTTTTGAAAAGCCTAAAGATAATAGAATGTCAATGTTCCAAATATGCTATCCTATATAATAAAAGCCCAGCAACCGAACGGCAGAACGACTGGTCGACCAGTCGCTATGATGCGCAATGACCACCAGGGGGCCGACACTCAACGCAGGAGCTACACCTGGTGGTCAGTGTGCTACCACAGTGGGAGCATCGCTCCGCTGACCAGGATGAGCAGCAGCTCCTGCTGTGAACCTGGAGCCAATGGGCAGGAACCCAGGCTGTGATCGTTGCCTCCTCACCCCAGGCTCCTCCTCCTCCTCCTCCTCCTCGCTCCCTGCCACCTCTTCCGAATGCCCGCAAGCCACACAGCGCTGCTGCTGGGCTCGCAGACCTGACCCTGGAGGCTGGGAGGTGGGTTCATGGCCGCCATGGGACTGAGGCCTACTCCGTTGCCTCTCAGTGCTATTGTCCCTGGGCCTGGCCCCGAATGGGTCCCCTGGAGAGGCGAGTGCTCTGGCTCCAGGGAAGATGCTGGACCAGAGAACAGACACTCAGAGGGCGGGTCCATAGAGAGCAGACACTCAGAGGGCAGGTCCATAGCCACTCGGCTGACCGGGATGAGCGGTGCTCCCACAGTGGGCCATGCCCCCTACCAGTGCACAAATCCTATGCACCGGGCCTCTAGTAATGATATAAACAAAAACTGGTAGATGGGAGCAGAGGACACGGAGAAAGTATGGGATTGTTAATGTATTCATCTTTCATAGAAGGAAGTCGATTGTTACTTTTACAATTTAAGTATGGATCGATTTTGAGAAAATAATTACTTGAGTCTCAATGTTTTCAATAACTTAGAGAAGTCTTTAAAAAATATTTAAGTTAAAGAACATTTTACTTAAATTCCTTCAATTTCCATTGTTTCTTTTTCAGACTAACTACTCTGTATTTTAAAAATATAATGATGATAGTTTTTTAGTCAAATATTTAAATTTGTCTTCAGGAAAAGATATAATGAAAAATGAATGAAATATACCTGATTCATACAACTCTTCTTCCATTGATAGCCCAATTTCTCACAAGTCTCTTTTAGGCATTGGTAAGATTTGTCTGCATCCAATTTGGTAAAAAATCGTGTCATTCTTTTGACCAAGCGCTGCCAGGGGTTCTACATGCCAAATAAAGAAAAGCAGAATAAATCTGTTATCACCAAAAGGAGACATACAGCTATTTAGTCTTAAGATTCTTTTTTCTGTGATTTAAGGTTCTTATACATAAAGGTCTCTTCTAATTATTTCTTCCTTGTCAGAAAAAAATCGATATAAAGTGTTAATACTTTAAGATTTATACATTTAAAAAAGAGACTTTAAGACAATAAAAAACACATGGCTTCCATTATTCACCTTACAAACTAAATTCTCTTACCTGTGAGGATCCCGGGGTGCCAAGTAACTGACTATTCAGAAGCATGTGATCCGGACATGTGGGCTGGGAGAAACTGATCCCTTGTACCAGTTTATCAATGTATAACGGGCTGGTGTCCCACAAGGAAAGACCTGTCCGTGGTTCTGGCTGGGAACTGGAGTACTTCACATTTTCTTCACTAAGACATTAAGATATGGGGAAATATATAACTTTAAATAAAATTTCTCAGGCTTTTTAGTATCACATTATAACTCTCACACCAATAACAGTGATAATCACTATTAACATAAAATACATATAAATATTACTTTACATGGGGGATATCACCTTCAACAGGCACTTGGTGTTGATTAATTAATCTTACCTGGAAGCACTGTTTACTAGAGAGATATCCAAATTGGACTGAATGTGTTTAGAGAATCCACCAGGAGACTCTGATACACCACCCGAAGTGACTCGGGGCCTCTTTGCTCCTATAAAATAAAATAAAATAAAATAAAATAAAATAATAAATAAAATAAGTAAAATAAAATAAAATAAAATAAATAAAATAAAAACAAATGCTTTCAAAGTCTTCTATGCCGATACTTTTAAATTAATATAACTGGCAATCTGAAGAAGTGAAACTACATCTGAATTCATTTAACACCAAAATACTTATCCAACAAATAGTGGCTCCTTCTACACGATTTTATGAGAAATGTGGTCGTTTTGAACCGACTGGGCTTCACTTGTCAAATTATACAAATACTGATCAGTAAGTGTGTTCCACGTGTGGAGTACAAGGCCATAATTTTATTGGTACCCTTTATGGTAATAGAAAAATGTTCTATGAGGGCAGAGAAACCTAGCTAAAGAATGAAAACTTTAAAAAAATAAAAAAACACAATTTATGATTATGGCAATGAACATTATGAATCTGCTCTATCCAACATTCCTTGCTCCACTGGAGAAGCTGTAACAAGAACACTCATTAAACAGAAGATGATGCCACTATCAATTCACGGTTACTATCCTCAGCTGGATCCTCAACTACAGTCCTGTGTTTTCTCTCGACAGTTTCCTCTCCCTTTCTCCACAATGATTATTTCAAAACGTCTGCACTCTTGTCAAATTCCTAATTTCACAGAATAAAAATAGTTGTATTTTAAGGATACTACCTTTCTTGAGTAGTTTGTTGTACCATCTATCTTTTTTGATGTCTGGGATGGTAATCCTTACTGATGGATTCTCAACTAGGATTTTATGCAGCAGAGCTGAAAACAAAACATTAAGACAAACATTTACAAAAGAGTCATGCAGATTAGGAAAGCCTATATAGCTTGTGGTATGGAACACATCTCTCTCTTGTTCTCCTTATGTCCAAATATCATTTCTGGGGAATAGAAAGAATAAATTATTAAAGCTACTAAATTATTGCTTTAATTTCATGCAGTTGTTCTTTGCTACTGTCTATATCTTAGAATAGTCTATCCAGGTCTGATTTTCAATTATTTGCAGATAGTAGCATAACAACCAGGTAGAAATGTTCCTCCCCAGCTGACAACATTAACAAAAAAGATACAACTTATCCATTTTCAATACCAAACTTGTTCCAATGTCATGTTAAGTACTCATTCACACAGTTTTATTTTAAAAATTTACTTTCCAGCATCCTAATTACCTTGATAACGAATTCATATATCTCCAACCACAAAAATAATTTTCTAATGGACAAAAGGTTTAAATAAAAAAAAAAAACAGGTAATGGGGAATTTTTTTTCTAACATGAGAATAGAAAAGACCTTTCCAAACATGACAATATCGCCAGGGACCACAAAGGACAAGATAATAGATTTAAATAAGTAAAAATACACAACTTATTGCATGTCAAAATAGCATAAATAAAATAAAAGCACATGACAAATTGTGAAAAGTATTTGTAATAAATGCAAAGATTGTAAGGTAGGAGAGGGTAAGTAAATGGTGATGGAAGGAGACTTAACTTGGGATGGTGAACACACAATACAATATACAGATGATGTATTACAGAATTGTATACCTAACACCTATATAATTTTATTAACCAATGTCACTCCAATAAATTCAATAAAAAATAAATACAAAGATCTGATGACATTAATACGTTTAAAAAACTAATAAATACATTGAAGATATACAATGTCATTGGTACTAAATTTAAAAAACAAAAAACACTGAATATATTTTTATAGGCCTATTAAAGTAAATATTTTTTAAGGTAAATTAATGACATTGTGATGAAATATATGAACTTTCTGAAAAACAACTTGGCAAAGTAAACTAGAATAATTAAAAACTACAAATGTCCTTCACCCTGTAATTCCACTTCTGGGGTTTTATTTTAATGAAATAAGTTAAAGGTATGTGCAAAGATTTAGTTATATGGATGATCACTATCTCTCTTTCATAATAGGAAGAAATTAGAAAAAAATCTAGATCTCTAAAAAAGTGAACCGGATGAGTATAATAAGGAATGTCCATATAGTAGAACACCTTCAGAGTCTTTATAAACAATGACGTAGGCCTATAATTGTAATCATAGGAAAAGTTCACAAAGCATTAACTCACACAAAAAAAGGTAACAAAATATTGTGTGTACGTAGTGTAATCTCATTTTTTGTAAAAACACACATAAATACATATATTTTGCAACAAAGTACAGAAGCATATATCAAAATATTAAAATAAGCTATTTCTCAAGGATTATAGGACTGGTTTTTAAAAATTTTTTATTGCCTGGCCAGCGTGGCTCAGTGGTTGAGTGTTGACCTATGAACCAGGAGGTCAGGGAACCATGCCCAGGGTGCAACTCGATCCCCAGTGTAGGGCTTGCAGGAGGCAGTCGATCAATGATTCTCCCTCATCATTGATGTTTCTCTCTATCTCTCTCTCTCTGAAATAAATTTTTTAAAATTTTTATCATTTTTATATTTATTTACAAGGATTAAAGATTACTTATATGATAACTTAAAAGTTAAAAAGAAAATGTAAGAAAAAATAATCAAACGGCACTACACTTCATTATCCAAGAAATCAGTACTTTCAATCAGTTACCTAGAGGAGCAGAATCGATTTTTTTCCAAGGGTTGAGGTATGTTTTTTTTTCTTTCCAATCAGAATACTCCTGACAACTGTCACTGGGCTGGTCCCATGGCAATTCTAAAAAAGAAACAAGTTTCCTGAGCGTTCATGTCATTATGCAGTAAAGATTCCAGGGAAAATAATTAACAATACAAATCCATTTCCTCCTAGTTAACTCACTATCGTTTTCAAACTAAGAATACCAGCTCACAAAAATGTCAGAAGCACTCACAGATAGATGAGCCAAACCACTTCCTGTTCTACTCTTTCCAAAAGTATTCACATAAATCTTAAAAGCGAGAGCTACTGTTGCATTTCGTTTAATAGCCTATACATACCTCATTTTTAAAAACCTTTGTGATTAGCCGAAACCGGTTTGGCTCAGTGGATAGAGCGTCGGCCTGCGGACTGAAAGGTCCCAGGTTCGATTCCGGTCAAGGGCATGTACCTGGGTTGCGGGCACATCCCCAGTAGGAGATGTGCAGGAGGCGGCTGATTGATGTTTCTCTCTCATTGATGTTTCTAACTCTCTATCTCTCTCCCTTCCTCTCTGTAAAAAATCAATAAAATATATTTAAAAAATAAATAAATAAAAACCTTTGTGATTAAAAGTTCCAACTTAATTATAAATAATTTACTATTAAAATCCTGTCATATAAATATGGATGCCCTTGGTTTATTTCATTAATTTTGGAATAACAAATCTGTCTTTCCACGGGAGACGAGTTTTATCATGATTAAATAGCTCTTACCCCCAGCCAACATTGCAGTAAGTACTATTCCACAGGACCAAACATCAACTGGTTCTGCATGAAATTCTTTTCTCTTTAGAAGTTCTGGAGCAACATAAGGTAAAGTACCACACATCTTGTTCAATAAACGCTCACGGTTATTATGCCGAAACACTGTTGCCAGGCCGAAGTCAGAGATTTTGAGGTTATCTAAACCAAAGGAAAAAGAGATGGCACTGGATGAAAACGTTTTGTAAGTAGATATACTTAAATAAAGCTTTATTGGACAATCACTGGTGTCACCCAAGGTTTGTAGAACTTCTCTGCCTTCAAACGAGGCAACAAAGAAATTTTTAAAAAGAAGAAATAAAAGACATCATCAGCCAGCAAAAATCAGTGGAAGAACTCATCGCTTCTGCTCATTCAAGAGAAATATATTTTTTTAAAAAAGAGAAATATCGATACACAAACAGGTTAAAGAAAGATACTGAAGTCAGAAGGGGCTGCCCTTCTGGAAAGGGTACTGGAGACTTAGGCTTAAAAGCAGAGCCTGGCCCTTTACTGGGTTGTGCAGCAGGCAGGAGGAGACATCAATAATGTATTAGGTACAACTTTCCCAGCAGCAGGCAAAGCCTGTCGGCTGGTAGAAAATTTCCATGTAAAGACACACCAAAACTAAAGATCCACAAACCACCAGAACTTCTTGTCAAAGTGGCTACGCTTAGAAAAGGGGGAGGAACTCTAAAAAAAACAAACCAGAAAAGCAAATTTCTGCTCTAACTTCTCATCTTCCACACACATAAACTGCAGGTAAAACTCAATTTAACTTATACTTGGTGAATGCCTACTGTAACAAAATGACACTGTGCTAGCCAATGTAGTTAGATAAATTACTGGAGAAGGCTAACAACAGACAACTGTTGCAAGGGTTATGAAAATATAGGACATTACAAAATCTTATAGCAAAGGAATCAAATCTAGTCTTAGGAATTAGGGAAGATTCCCTATTTTCAACCTTTATAGGGGACAATCTGGCAAAAGATGTTAAAATCTGAAATATTCACACACTCTTTGAACTAGTAATTTCTATTTCTAGGACTATGTCCACAGAAATACTCCCTCAAACACACAAACTTAAGGATATTCATTTTATTTGTAAATAACTTAAATGTCCATCAATAAAGAAATGACTAAATCTTATAATACACATACACAACAAAACTATATAAGTAATTGTTTTTAAATAAAGGTATAGCTATATGTACTGACACAGAATTGGGTATAAGTAAAAAAAAAAGGCAAGTGTCATAAAAAATATTCATTATACGACCCAATTTTTATATTGGGTTTGTGCACAAATTTATAGACCAGTCATCACTGTTTTATTTGTTTTAAAAGCTACAAAAATAACTGTCCCAAAATAGGGGAATAATTCTTTAAAAATCAATTCCATCTACAATGTAGCATGTAAGCCATTGATGATGTTTACCTGTATTTGAGTTGGAAGGTAGCTAGTGTAATTACCTGTTAATATCTATATATGACAATCTTAATAAACCAATGACATTGAGTCCCAAGTTACTTGTAAGTAGTAATCACTGAAAATACTAATGGATGACCTCTGTATATCCTTGGATTTTGCTTTGCTATTCCCTGAAATTTCAATAATGCAAAAGCCGTCAAACAGCCTTGTATGACTGGTATTAAAATAATTTAGGTTCCCTAACCAGTTTGGCTCAGTGGATAGAGCATCGGCCTGTGGACTGAAGGGTCCCAGGTTTGATTCCAGTCAAGAGCATGTACCTTGGTTGCAGGCACATCCCCAGTAGGGGGTGTGCAGGAGGCAGCTGATCGATGTTTCTCTCTCATCGATATTTCTAACTCTCTATCCCTCTCCCTTCCTCTCTGTAAAAAAATCAATAAAATATATTTAAAAAATAAAATAAAATAAAAACAATTTAGGTAGCAATCACAAAATGCTAAACTTACCCCTTTCATCCAATAGGAGATTTTCTGGCTTAATATCCCTGTGAGTTATTCCAATATCATGCAGATAAGTCTAAGAAAGCAGAGGGAAGAATATTAGAGTTTGGTAACTTACGTCACTCACACTAATTTTAAGTAGAGTTAGAGTCAACTGTACCTACCACCCCAGCCATGAGTTGATGGAAGAACCTCTGAGCATCTTGTTCAGGCATGCCTATGTCTGGCTCTATAAGAATTCATGATGAAAGTTAGTTTACCAGGTAAATGTAATCAGGAATCAACCACATAACCTCTTAATGCTAAGGTTAAACATTTGTGATTGTACTTTAGCAAACAGAATCCTATGCTAACAATCAAAAAGACTCTGGATTCCACTAACACATATAATAACAACCTTGAAAGTCCCCGCTTATCTTATATTAACCATTATTTATTTGGTCTTTCAAATTCTCCCCTAATTTCATCAAAATGTCATGCCAAGATTTTTCCACTCCTCAAGTGTAATTGCCAAAGTGGAAGCTTGGGCAAAACTAAGCTAATTTCACTAAATATTTAACAACAGATTTAAACTTCAGATAACCTCTCACACACAACAAAGTCATGAATGCCTGTGATGTTTCTTTAGGAACAGTTTTAAGATGTATTCTATTGTCAGTCATCTTTTTTATATCTTGATCTCCCTTATTAACTCATGATTTCTTTTACACTCAACTCTCTCCTAAGATAAATACTTGTGATTCTAATAATCAATTTTAACTGTTAATACCATAGCTTTAAATAATAAACTTAGAACCACAGAATATATTTTATGTACTTCTCTGTGTTCTATAAAAGCAATCCTAGAAAATTCTACATTATTTCACTTGAACACATAAAGAAGAAACATAGTGCCCTAACTGGTTTGGCTCAGTGGATAGAGCGTCAGCCTGCGGACTCAAGGGTCCCAGGTCTGATTCCAGTCAAGGGCATGTACCTCGGTTGCGGGCACATCCCCAGTAGGGAGTGTGCAGGAGGCAGCTGATCGATGTTTCTCTCTCATCAATGTTTCTAACTCTCTATCCCTCTCCCTTCCTCTCTGTAAAAAAATCAATAAAATATGTTTTTTTTTAAAAAGAAGAGGAAACATAGTAACATGCTATCATTCTGGATCTCTAAATATATACAATGAGACTACACTTTATCATTCTTAAAACGTACAAAGCAACAATACCAACCAAATCACTTATGCAACTTGGGAAAAAAGTTTTGATGACTTTTATGCTTTCATGTGTTAATATAAGTTGCAAAAACAAAACAATTTATTCCAATTTCTCTGTTGCATAACCAACTCCTAATGGACAATGACCACATAGCAGACCCAAGTTCAAGAAAGAAATTTAGAAACTTATTTAGGAGAATAATTATCTTAAATCCTTTCCATACCGATTCGATCAAAAAGTTCTCCTCCACTGCAATACTCCAGAAATAGATATTGGATATTGCCTTCTCTCCTGTGACCATAGAATTTCACTACATTCTCATGATTTAACATTTTATTGATACAGATCTCTTTCTTAATATTGTCTGGACAGTCTATGGCACGCTTCATGTCTACTATCTTCACTGCAACTGCTTCTTCAGTTCTTCTATTCACAGCAAGCTGAACCCTAAAAAAGAAAGGTTGTAACATTCCAGACGCCTGAATTCTGTTTGTTTTAAAACTTCAAAAAAGATTAAACACGACCCATCCAGAATTATTGCACTTTTATAAATGTATCCACCAAGGAGAAACCGTGGGGATGGTTTCTGCCATGTTCTCAAAAGATACTCCTCCTTTCTGAAATATGAGGTACAACAGACAATGCACCAAAGAAGTCATTATGCTATTGAACCAAAAGTCATTCAATAAATGCTTGAGAAAATGAACTCAACTGGGATAACCACTCTAGGCCACATTCCATATACACATGCTCTATTCATTTAATTCTAATAACATCACCTAACATTTATCAATCCCGCGGTAACTGTTCTCAGCACCGATGGGGTCAGTACCATGATTTCCATCTTACAGCTAAGAAAACAGAGGCAGCAACAGTATCAAGAAGCTCGCGGCCCCGGCCGGGTGGCTCAGTTGGCGGGAGCATCGCTCCCTACACCAAAAGGGTGCAGGGTCAGCCCCTGGTTGGGGCACAGAGGTTTCCCTCTCACATGGATCTCTCTTCCTCTCTCTCACTCCCTTCCTCCTTCTCTAACACCAATATATACAGACGCTGCGATGAGGCTTAAGAAGCAGCAGCTCGCCTAAGAACAAAACAATGATCGGTATGTGACAGGATGATGATCTGACACCAGGCGGCCTGGCTCCAGAGTCCGTTCATTTGTTCATTTGAAACACGATGCCTAGAGCTCAAGAAGGAAGCGGTGGCAGGAGAAACGGACGTCGGCGCTGGACAAAGTCAAGGTCAAAGAAAACAAAGTGCTTGCAAAAGATCGCACAACTTCCGTTCCCCAGAAGTCTGGGATTTCACAGGCGGAGGTCCGTTTCCTAAGGCCCCGCTGTGTTAAAATAACTCCAAAACGACGCACAGGGACTCAAACGAGACAGAGGGGGGCAGAGCAAGCGGGAAAGCAGGGGGGAGGACGCGGACTCACTCTCCATAGGCACCTTCCCCCAGGGTCTGCACCAAGTCCCAGTCTTCCACGAAGGGCACGGCCATGGCTCCGCTGCGCACCGCGGCTGCAAGGGGCGGGACCCAGAAGAGAGGGGGATGAGGTCGGTGAGCTCTGCGTCGGCCAAGGGTCCTCCATATAAATAACAGCTCTTCTTTCCCCTGACACCCCATCACCCATACCCTACCCCCGTCTAAACCACAGGCCAGTCTCCCAAATCCTGGCGTCCGGTCCTGTAAATCCCCATCCCCACGCCCAGCGAATGCGCAGGGTCGGCCCCCCGTCCGCGGAGGAACTGTAGCAGTTGTGATGGAGTCGGGGGACACTGCCTCGCGGTGGATGTAGAGAAGGGGTAAGAGGGGACTAGGGGAGGGGGAAAGATAATCACGATCACCGCGGCCCCTCCTCCCCACCCCACAGTGTCCCCCGGGGCCGGGTGGAGCCCGGGGCGGGGCCAAACTGCCCCGAGGGGCGGAAGGCAGGGCCGGGAGGCACGCAGACTAGCAGCCGGGAGGTCTCTGCAGTCCCTCTGCCTCCGGCGCCCCGTGCCACCCTCCTCCGCCCTCCGGGGCCGCCCCTCCGCGGGAGTCTCTCCGAACCCCTCGCCGTGCTCTCCTAGCTCGTGCGGACCCCGAAACTCCTCTGCAGACTCCCTGCCTACCCCACCCGCCGCCCTTCTCACCAGGCCGTCCTCTGCCCGCCACCGCAGAAATCCAAATGCAGCGCTTTTCCCGCCAAAACTGGAGCGCGTCACACTGTCGCAAACGCGCGCGCCCTTGCCGTAAAGCACGGAGGCGCGCTTTCCGGTTGGCGAAGTTTGGCAGCTGGGCGGCTCCGGGAGGCCGGCGCGGCAGCCCCACAGGTGTCAGCTGCGCCCCGGCTATTGTGAGGTTCGGAGGTGCTGGTGCCGAACGCACCTCGGCGGAAGCTCTCTGCGCCCAAACGCGTGAGTCCCGGGCGGCGCCGGAGACCCGGGAGACGGACGGGCGCGAGGCTGGGTTTCCACCCGTGGGCGCCACGACGCCGGCTCTGCGCCTCCGGGTATCTGCCCCGCGACCTGTCCGGTCCGGTCACTTGGAAGTGAGGCGCAGACCCCCGAGAACGGGGCCGGGAAGGACGAAGGAAGCTGCGGGGGCCTCAGGCCCGCCCCTCGGTCCCTGGCAGAGGCGGCCTCGGACGAGACCTCCTGCGGTTGGAGGGAGAGGATGACCCTGTGCGGCCTGAATGGGCTCCACGGCAGCACCTGGGCCCCGCCGTTTGCAGGAAGAGCCTCTGGGTCGCTTAGTCCCACCCGCCTTCTCATTGGGAGCGTGGGAGACGCAGGCAGGTAGGTAGCGCAAACACGCTGTTCTGCCTCATGGTACAAAGCACATTGTAAGTAACCAGTTTAAGGAGGGAAGTAAATTCGGGGGAAATGGGCCTGCTTTAGGATAAAATCATACGGAACACTCAAGTAGGTATTCCCCCTTGGCAATACGTGACCGGGAACTCAAGGCACAGGCAATGTCATCTCCATTAATTTCTCCAGTTCTTAAAACGGCCACATACATTGATAGTAGCTCGATTGTGTTACTGGTAATGGAGTAAAATAAGTATAAAATGTTACACAAAAATGCACAGTTAACCAATGTCACCCCAATACATTTTTAAACCCGTATTTTAATATTTTAAAAAATAGGTTCTTATCGATTGTAGAGAAAGATAGAAACATCCATGAGAAACATGGGTCAGCTGCCTCCTGCACACTCCCTGCTGGGGACCAGGGGACCAAGCCAGCTCCCCTGGCATATGCCCTCCGGACTGGGCCTTGAACTGGTGGACCTCCCGGTGCACAGGTCGACCCTCAGCCACTGAGCCACACCAGCCGGTCCAATAAATTTCACTTTTAAAAATGCACACATCTGCTTTAAAACAACACCAGAGCGTTTCAAAATGCCTATTGGAGACGTTTTTAACCATGACTTCACCGGTTAGGCTTCCTGTAATAAAGCTTTCACATCTTTTACTACATCTTCTCTAATTTGTGCACTGTGTGCTGCAAAGACTATGAAGGAAGGAAGAGGAGGACAGTTTCTGTGTGTGTGAATGGAATTAGCCTGAAAAAAAAAAGGGAGGGGGGGCATCCCCGTTTCAGGTAGAATACAGTTAAAGACAGCCCTGTGGGAGAATGACTGCACACAATAGCCTCTGTTCCCTTCTGAAATAGTAAATTTCAGAAGAAATTTAGAAATAGTTCCGTTACTAAAATAGTAAATCTTTAAAAGGCACAAGAGTATGAAAAACGAGATTTTGGAGGTGGAAAGTCTTTAGATAAAGATGAATCCTAGAGCCAACAATGGAAAGCAGAAAAGCAACTTGATTTACATCACAGAACTTCCAAAGGGCTCAAGTTGAGTTAGTGACACCAGGTAACTGAAATGTAGGTGAAGGTGGGGCTATAGAGGGTAGGTTGAAAGACGAGGTAAGAAGCAAATAGACCCTTGGGTCCTCTCACTTTGTCCCAAAGCTGGTACAGGACATGGTATCTGAGCTGGAGAGCATCAGGCAGTTAAAGGCTTGGGTATCTTACTGAAAACAAAGGCATTGAGTGTCAGTTTATGCAAAGAAGTTTACCGGCTGCACGTCTGACATGCTTGCTCAAAAGCCTTCTTTCCCCACTTAGAAATATGGCAGCCTGCCTTGTATCCTTGGAGGGTTTACAAGCCTTCTCAAGGGAAGGTTACCTATATAAAACGATCTAAAGATGCCAATACCAGGGATTTCCAGCCAGATCACAGGAGTGAGGCCCACATTCAATAAGCCGGACTCCTTTCCCCAAACAGACCTTCCAATCTGTTTTAGGGTCCCACTTTTTTTTTCTTTTTAAAATATGTTTTTATTGATTTCAGAGAGTAAGGGAGAGGGAGAGAAACATCGATGATGAGAGAATCACTGACTGGCTGCCTCCGCACATCCCAAACGGGGGATCGAGCCCACAACCCAGGCATGTGCCCTGACTGGGAATCAAACCGTGACCTCCTGGTTCATAGGTTCATGTTCAACCACTGAGCCACACCACAGGGCTAGGGTCCCACTCTTAAAAAGAGCAGACAACTAAGAATTTGAAAAGGCCTTTAATATGAAAGATGTCAAAACAAAGGAATATTCAACAAAACAGAAAAACACTTCTTGGACATTAAAAAATGTGATAGCAGAAAATAGGGGAACTACATAGACAGATTGCAAAAAATATTTTTTAAGGAATCTTCCAGAACAAAGCATATAGATGGAAAACAGAATAAGAATATTGGGTGATTAGTCCAGGAAGTCCAGCATCCAAATAGCTTATTTTTTCAGAAAGAGAAAGAGAATTAGGGGAAATCCACAAATAACTCAAGGATATTTCTCAGAACTAAAGAACTTGACTTTCCAGACTTAAAAGTTTAAAGTACCCAGCACAATGGATGATCCACTATAAGACACATCATCGGGAAAATTCGAAACATTACATACAGAGAAGACCCTAAGAGGTCTGGGGGTGGAAGTGAGAGGGAATGGACTCATGCAAAAAAGTTAGAATCAGAACAGCATTGCATTTCTCAACATTTAGAAGAGAAAACACAACGGGCCAATGACTTCAAAATAATTCTAAGGAAAAGTTTTCACATCCTGGAACTCTATACCTAGCCAACCTGTTAATTGTGATGTGAGACATGCAAGATCTCAAGAAATTTATCTCCCACACACTTTCTCAGGGAGGCAGTTAGAGGTGACAAAACAAGAAAGAATTCAGATTAACATACATGACAGTGAAAGGATACACCAACTCAAGAGGTGTGTAACAAACCTAAAGAATAAATCAAACTGGTACATAACAAAACAAGACATCTCTAAGACATACCCAATGAGTCTGAGCATATTACAAGGAACTTGAAACAAATGAATGAGAGCTTGGGGAGAAATTGGTGACAAATACAAAAAAACAATGAAAACACTCCCTCCAAAAAAGTTAAGCAGGGATAAAACAAAGTAACAACAGTATACCACATGGCCTAGTTGTAAAAAGCCATAAGGTAAAAACTACGGAGCTAACCTAAATCATAACTATAACAGAACCTTAAAGTGGTCCATGGGAATAGCAGGATGGTGAAAAAGAGCTAAATCTTCAATTTCCACACCAGAAAGTCAACAGATGATACCTAAGATAGAAAAACCAACACATAGCAAAATAAAGCAAGTTATTTAATGAGATGGAGGTAAATAATGTGAGAATCAGCAGAGTTGAAAGTGGTTGCCCCCAGGGAGTGGAAAACTTGTTGCTTTTTAGAATTGAGTTTTTTTACACTAAGTGTAAAAAAGTGTAACAATGAAAAAGTTAATTTTTCAAAAAGACAGCTTCATGCAGCCTAGGAAGTAATAACATTAGAATCACCAAAGCAGCAACTACAGTGATAAGTTAAAGGGTTATCCCATATTACTATAGAGAAAGACCATTAATGATCCCTAAATGGTATTATTCATATTGGTAAAAAGAAATTTTAAAAAATAAAACAAGCCTCAGAATAACCTCTTTCAGTAGGGAGGAATTCTGTATATAAATCAAGTAATGTATTTACGTACAGTAAATCAAATATTGCATCAAAACTAAATCTCACACAGTTAAAGCACTTGGTATATAAACTGGTTTGGAAGGTTAAGTTTCCTGGGTACGTAAGTATACCTGAGCATACCCTCCAGGAGCACCATTTGGACTTATCTAAAAGCCATGTACTTGCTCCTGTTTCTTCAACAGGTAACACTAAACAGTTACCTTATGTATTTTTTTTAATGACTTATGGTTTATATAGTTCACTGTATATGTCCTGTGTTGTAAGATACATAGTGTCCTACTGTATTGAACATGACTATTTATCCCGACATTAAATAGTATCCATAGGACTACTGTGCTTTGAGTTAAAATTTTTAAGTTTCTCTTCCCCTTTATTGTAGTCAGGCTAGGCCTGCTCTCTAGGTACTACTGATAGCAATTCCTCCTTCTAACTTACTAGTATAGCTTATTTGGCAAGGACTTCAAAACCAGATTGTTGAGATTGTTAGTGGTATGGTACGTAATAATAACAAATAGACAGAGACTAAGGGGTAAAATAGCTCGCCTTAAATAACCACTAGAGTTTTAGTGCCTAAACTAAAGGAAATGAGCAAAGACACATTTACTATATCATGGATAAGTGAGAGTACTAAAGAGCTGGATTTCAAACAGATAAGCATGATTATATTTCAGCTGATTCAAAAATACCTATTGAACATCAAGTTGTATATATAATGTTGGAGGAGTCTCTTCCTCCACTGAGAATCAGAATAATAATAAACTCTTTGCCTTGAATCTTCAAAACTGCTGATTTATTCTCACTTGATTTATTCCTGCTAAAAAAAGAACGAAAAAAAAAAGAAAAGAAAAAACCACCTAGCTAGTCCCAAAGAATAGAGATCAGGTCTGGCTAGCCACCTTCTCTCCCTCATAAAGTTGGAGCTTCCAAGGATGAGATAATGTTGAGAACAGAGACATGATGGCAACATCGCTGCCTTTCCTACCCAGAAATGGCACTCCTCTAGTCCCACATTTATTCATTCAATAAAAGTTTATTGAGCACCTACTATGTGCACAGCATTGTGCTCAGTGCTGTAATTTTTGAAATGACAAAATTGTTTGTATATGTAGGATCTGACCCAGCCCTTGAAGTTTTCCTGACTTGATAAAGACAGTATGCCCCTACATAGCTGATTTAGGAAGCTAAAAACAGGGATGAGGCCTGCTTTCTGTCCTTTTATCAGCCCAGCATAAACTTCTGCCTTCCTCAAATCAGTCAAAAATAAAAACAAATAAGGCACATTAAAAAAAAAAAATTCCCTCCCTTTAATTGACCAAAGTAAAGCCATGACATTTCATTTGGTAACCTCTCAGAATTATAAAAAAAAAATCATTGCATTTGGCCCAGCCCATATTACCCAGGGCAAAACTTCCAGACAATTCTAATCCCATCGTGCTCCAGTCTTATAAACTGCATATTTTAAAAACATCTTCAGCGTCCTAAACGTGACGCGCTCAGTGCGAAGCATATCAGAGCTGGACGTAATGTTTATGTCCTTGACAAGCCTCGATTATCCAGGTCCTTTACCTACAACATAAAGATGTCAGTTTAACATTACAATCAGGTCAATTTAGGACAGCTACTCTACTGAGTTGGGTCACCCAGACGGGGAGGGATTACATTGGATTCTCCTGCCCAGTTTGGCTTTGTGACTAAATGAGCACTGGTTAGAGACTAGTTACCTCTGCCTTAGCCTTTGAAATACCTCTGTGAGGAGCAGTTATAAATTATCTACCTTCCAACACATCAAGGTTCTCAATCTTTTCTTATGTTAGAGATATAACACACTTATGTGACTCTATGCCATAAATTCTTCAGTAGCTCGAAAGCACAAACACACACTTTCTCCACCCCACCCCCTGCCCCACTAAAGCCTGATAATCATTAAAAGGTCAAGTCCAGCACCAAATGGAAATATATCACTGACAACATTGCCACAATGACAGCAGACTAGGGTGTTTTCTAAGAACAATCTAAATAAAAACAGTAAAATTCAGAGTGAATTGCAAGCTACTTTTCAGACATTAGAAATGTCCCTATTTTAGAAATACGTAGTCCACTTTTAGCACTAGAACCAATGTGCAAATATGACAGTATAACATCTGCTCACCTTGTATATCCTTACTAGCCAGTGCTCTGTGGTATAAGCTTCCTCCAGGACATCGAGCTCAAAGTCCTTATTCCCAATCTCAGCATTCCGCACACGGTCAAAACCTGGTGGACGCTCTAGAAAGGGACAAAAAAATGGGACACTTCTTTCTACAGTGCAGATTTCCTAAGGAAATAGTAAATCAATTTGATGAGTCATCTACTAACTGGAATGTTATTCCTCAGCCTGTAGTTTGTTTGTTTAGAAAGTAGGACCTGCAGAAAGGATGTCAGTAGTAAGGGCAAATCCAGTGTTACCCTAACTCAAGTCCTCTCCAAGTTGATGCTGCTGCTTATGTCTTCTAAGAGGGAGGAGGCTGACTTCCAAGCCCCTCTGTTCCTGAGGAGTGCTACACAGGGGCCTCTGTGATACACTAATAACCCTTCCATGGATCAGAGAAAAACCTATCAGAAGTCAAGGGCCTGTATCCGCTTCAGAAATTGTCCCTAGTGCAGAACTAAGAAGTTGAAGTTAGAAGGAAAGACTGAACCTTAATTACTCTCGATGTATTTATCTAAAGAAACGAAAAGTCCTTTAATCTGTCCCTCTTCATTCCTTTCTCCATTGCAATTCCTTTTACTGAGAGAGAATAAAAAGTAATGGGTAAAAGCATAGAATCTACAGCCAGATCACCTGAGTTTCACCTGACTCTGCCACTTATTATGTGACTTTGGGCGGTTAAGTATCCTATTTGTACCTTAATTTCCTCATATATAAAATGGGAATAATATTAATATTTACTTTTTGGGCTATTGAGGGGATTAAGTGAATCAACAGATGTAGGGCACTTAGAGCCTCGCACATGAAAAGCACCCTGTGTTAGCTATTAATGTTACTATTGCTATTAATGTTGCTAAGAATCACTCACTGGCTTCTGTGTACACCTGTCCAAAGCGGTAGTAACACATCTTGTACATAAGGCAGTTGAGCAGCACCGGAGAACCCTCCCGGTCCACACGGAATTCCCCAGTTGGAGTATAATAATCATGCTCCTTGATATGTCTGCCTGTGTCTGTGCTCCCTCCAATCCGGACCATCCACAGAAACTTGTTGATGTCTAGGGAAAAAAAGAAAAAGAAAGAACTGCTGCATTACAAAGGTTGCTGGAGCTAAACCATCTAATGAAAAGCTCACTATTTCTAAGGAAATTCCCCAAATATTTTTCTAATAGGGAATGGCACCATTTAACTCATTTATAAAAACTGGAAAGACAATTTGTAGATAAAACATTTTCCCTCAAAATATACAGCTTGTCCTATAGATTACTAGACTGCTAAAATCCTATACAGTTGGTCCAGACTTAAGTCACAACTGAAATTAGGTCCAGGTATTAGCTGGGGCTGAGCTGTCCAATACAGTAGCTACTAGCCACACGTAGCTACTGACACTTGAAATGAGGCTAGTCCAAATTAAGATGTGCTGTAAGTATGAAATAGTCCAAAAACAAAACAAAGTGTGTAAAAATCTTGATTACATATTAAGTAATAATATTCAGTTAAATAAAATTATTAAAATTCATTTCCAGGGGATGTGGGGGAGGTAGAAGAAGGTATAAGGGGGGATAAATGGTGATGGAAGGAGACTTGACTTGGGGTGGTAAACTCACAATGCAGTATACAGATGGTGTATTATAGAATTGTACACCTGATACCTATATAATTTTATTAACCAATATTTCCAAATAAATAGACTGGCCTTATCAGATAATTGTATTAAACAAATGGTCTTTAACAATATAAAAAAAAAGCAATTGTAATAATGGGGGGAGTAATGTCACCCCAATAAATTCAATTAAAAAGTTAAGTAAAAATAAATAAATAAAATTCATTTCCCCTATTTCTTTTTACTTATTTTGATCTGGCTAACAGACATTGTAAAATGACTTATGTGGCCCCGGCTGGTGTGGCTCAGTGGTTGAGCATTAACCCCATGCACCAAGAGGTTGCTAGTTCCATTTACCATCAGGGCACATGCCCAGGCTGCGTGAGGCACAATATATATAAAACATTTTAAGCTGGGAGATTATTCTATGGCTTAAACCTACTAAAATACATTAAATCTTAAGTTCATTTCAGAAGCTTTATGTTGTGGTTGTGGAACTGCTCCTAGACCTTAAACAAGTACAGCATGCTGTACCTACATGAGAAATATTTACATTTACTTTCTACTTGTTGCCAAAAAAACCCAAAAACTCAAGTTGCAAATACTTAGGAACTTCCCCAACTAAGAAATTATGTTAATAAGATAACAGAAGGACAGAAAAATAGGAGCGTCATCTAGTTTTCTTAGAATCTAGGCCCTACAGCCAGAAGTAGAATCTAGTACATTACCATCAGAGGAATACCCAGTAAGGCCTCCAAATATGACCAACACGTAGCTAACATCAAGCTCCCTCATGATCTCATAGGCTTTTTCTTCTGTGGATGCCATTGCCTAGAAAAAGACATGCACATTTCTCAGAACAAAATTCCAGGTCATCTGATCCCTCATGGAGAAATACTTCCCACTAGACCCTGTGGGCCAAACACTCAAATGATCCCTTTACCTTACCTGCCCTACTCGAGAAATATGGGTATTATTCCACGTGTTATTGTCCACTAAAATCGTCCGATTCGCCATAGCTGTGATCTGGTAGCCATAATCCCACCATGACATGACCTTAGCATCCTGAAAGAAGTAATGGGAAATGAAAATAACAAGCTTCTCACTGCCTCCAAAAATCACATACAAGAGATGGAGTGGAAGGGCACCTGATAGGAAATGAGGCATGGCTAATTAATCAATTTCTTCACAAAATAATGCATGCAACAGAAAATAAATCTTTGCATCTGGTCCTACATTTATATACAATCATGAAATCTCCGTGCAAATTATACAATCCAACATTCCTAATACTTTCCTTGTAGATCACTTTTTTACAAACAAGTATAATGGAGTAGGAGGTATAGGGGACTGATCAATATTTCCAAATAGATTGGCCTCACCAGATAATTGTATTAAATAAATGGTCTTTAATATTATTTTAAAAATCAGTTATAAAAATGAGGGGAAATACAGATCACAGGATATAATGGGAAAGGATTACAAAATTCTTAAAGTTTTGACTCTTCACGAATCTAACTCAGAAGTGCTATTTCTAATAGCTACTGCAAAGGAAATCACTTCAGATTCTCAGAGGTATAAACCAAAATGTTAAAAGTGATTATTATCATTAAGTGATCACATTATGGAAAATTTGTCTTTTCTCTTCTATTTGCTGACTTTTTTACAATGAACATGTATTATTTATCTGTAACTTTTTTCTTCTTATATAATTGTGATAGTCCACCTCATGATAAAATCACCATCAATACCAGTAAGGATAGAAATCCTGAATTGAATGGAGGTGACCTTTAAAGCTCATTCAACACTAGAGTCCTATAGTTACAATTTCTCCAAGTTTTCCACCCACCTAAAAGCTTTGATTCACCATAACATCAAATGCCTCCCCCTTTACCCTACCCACAACCCCCCTTTTCCCAAATCTTTACCTCTGGAGTATTGTGACGAAGCCAATAGTACGCTTCTCGAAAATCATCAAAAATGATTCTACTGCCATCCCCACCACGAGCAGACAGCACAATGGAGGGAGAAGAGTAGGCCTCACTGGTCACCCAGGTTGAATGAAAGGTGTAGGTAATGAGAAAGAAAGCCATGACCAATATCATCCCACTTGCCACCTAAACAAGGAAAAAATGTGTTTTAAAACCAAATTAAATTTACACAACACAGAACAGCTTCTTACACACAGTCAATAATAAAATGAATCAAAGTAAGTCAGGGGCTGTATAAGTTAATTCTGACCACCTATGACAGTCCTCTCACTCCCTTACTCAAAAACAAAAACATACACAAACAAACATACATAGACACACACAGTTTCCCAAGCCTGTTCTTAGTGTTGCTTTATACTCACTTCATTCTTAATAGGGTAGGTAGAATCCTGTTGCTTCTTGCTCTTCTTGTCTGGACGACTGATGTCTAGATTCTTCATGTAAGTGGACAGTACCTGGGAGACTCCGATGCCAGAAAGAATGCACATAACAGGCGCCAGCACCAGCATCAGACGCACCTAAGAGACAGGAAGCAAGATTACAGTCTGATCTGTGTTTTACAAATTACAGTTTTCAACCTATGCGTACATCATGACATTAATTTAGGGGTTTTTAGCAAATATGACTTTTCAATGAAATAGAACAAAATAGAAGAAAAAATAATTGATAAATCTACAGTAGTATAAGTATATATTTCTTAACTTTCGTTTTTCAGTTATACATATATGTATATATGTATGAGAGTCCTGAGTAATAGTAACTATATTTCTTAACTATGGTTTGGGATCAAAAACGTGTGAGAAACAGTCTTGTTACAATATATAAAATCTCTCCTGTTTTAACAACTCAAAAAGCCTCCATCATCTCCCTTTTTAAGACATCCAGAAAGAGAAGGGAAGGAACCTGCCCAGGGTCACTTTCTCCAACAAGTGCAGAAGTGCCTCTCCCTAACACAAGGTCCTGAATACAAGAAAGCTGGGCCCCGCCATCAGAATGCATGAGTGCTCACACCTCCCAGTGAAGGATCAACCTGTGAGCAGCTTTACAAGGCAGCCCTCGAATGCTCAGAGGGAAGCATGTGCACAATCATCAGAACTTTCTGAATCCTGCTATGCAGGAAACAAGAAAGCACCCAGAGTTAGAAATGAAAAGGTGTGCTAGGACTGAGGGAATTCCTCACCATGACAGCTGAAAAGTACATGCTGGTCACACCATACATGATGATGAAAATCCGGGCATCGGACAGGTTGCTAAAGCAGTAATAGAGACCAACTACAAGAGTAAAAGTAAAAAGTAAGCAGCTAAAAAAACAATCATACATACATGGAAAGATGTTCACTACAGCACTCTTTAAAATAGCAAAAAATCAGAAACCACATAAATATCCAACATTAAGAAGGAAAATTATAGCATATTTTACTTATAAAATTAATATGCTACAATTAAAATACTGCTACAGAGATTATGGACCATTTGCCTTCTCCATTACACATCTCTGTAGCTTTAAAAAAGTTAACAAATGATATATCTTAAATATTATTTCTCTAAAACAATACTAAACAGAAATTATCATGATTCCTTATGAAATTAAAATAATCGAGGAAAACTAGCATTTAATTTTTATTCAATAAATAATTGGACAAATATACATCAAAATGTTAATAGTAGCAACAGATATGTGGTGAGAACTGAAATTTTTAACTTTTTTCACTTATATATTTTTTACAATAGATAACTTAGTTTCATAGTAAGAAAAAAATGTAAAAGTTATTTTACAAAATAAAATTTTTTTAAAAGAAAGCCCAGTATAATGGGTAAATTCTAAAACATATCTGGATTGGCCGGAAGATACACATTAGATCAGTGGTTCTCAACCTTCCTAATGCCACGACCCTTTAATACAGTTCCTCATGTGGTGACCCCCAATTTCATTGTTACATATTGAACATAATTAAAGCATAGTGATGAATCACAAAAACAATATGTAATTATGTATGTGTTTTCCGATGGTCTTAGGCGACCCCTGTGAAAGGGTCGTTTGACCCCCAAAGGGGTCGGGACCCACAGGTTGAGAACCACTGCATTACATGAAGAGGCTCTACAATCAGCCAGGCCCATTCTGGATTTCAATATTGCTGATTAATGGGGAGGACCCAGGGATGGGCATTGGGAGAGAGGTACACTAGAATTATTCACACACACACATACACCCTGAATACAAATTTTCACACATAAATGAGCAGAAAACTGAGGTTCTGAACTTTCCAGGGACTGCAACTATTCAATTCTAACATCTGCTCTGCTTCAGAAAAAAATGCTTAGCCATCATCCTCTGTACTGCACAGGGTAAGTAGGCAAAGAACAAACACAAGGATGAGGGTATTTTACTTATTTTGAAACAAATGGTGACTCTTACAAAGAAGGGCACTTTAGAACACAAGGCAGACAGACCTGGAAACATGAAGACAAGAAGCTGCAGGTCAAAATAGTATGAAGACCAGGTCGTAGGCTGATGCTCAGACACAGAAGCAATGATGGGGATGTTGTTCTTCGCGTAAGAAGGATCCAGCAGTGAGTAGAAACGCCCCGTCCAGGGAGATATTTTTCCTGGCAGCAAAGAGAACAAACATTTCACAATCACTCCTGAAACAAAGTAACACCTAATCCTAACTAATCACAACTTCTCATTCAATAAGATTCTCTGAGACAGGACTAGGTTTTTGTTTAAATGCCATCAATACTTGGAGAATTTCACTCCTTCCCTTTTTTCAAACTGGAGAGTACTTTCGTCAGTAAAGCAAGCAAAATAAAGTCAGGCTGTGCATAAACTCAGACGGGAGGCAGAAGTGCTTCCTAGAAGGGTTTAGGCCAAATCTGGTCAAACAAAGGCCAACTCTACAAGTCAACTATGTCCTCTAGTGCTGCTCTGAATTAGACAATTCACAGAAACTTGGCAAATAAAATCAGCCTCTGAGAAGTGGAAGTGAGGAAAATGCGTAACTAAACTCCTGTGGTGTCGTGCATACAGGATCAGATGAGCCCGTGCTGTAGGGTTTGGCAAGCAATGTTAGGACTACCAACAGGAACCAAAAAAGGGAAAAGAAAAAAAAAAAGAGAATAATTAGCAAGGGAAGATACGGTCCTTTGATCAAGTGTGATTCTTCTGAGATTAAGAGCTGCTCTAACAAGACATCCTTTGCTATGCTGAATCCAAACAGTAGGCTGACGAGTGAAATAAAAGTTGAAGAAGTAGGACTTCATATGTTTATAATGAAAAGAGAAATAGGAGAAAAAGAAGGAATCTTTCTTAACCCATATTTTTGGAGTTTACATTTAATACTAAAAGACATGAACCTTTCCTACCTGTGAGCATGAGGAGAGTTCCCACGGTGAGAAGGACAAAGCCGACCAGGGAGATGACACTTCGAAAAAGAACTTCAAATTGCTGTGGGTTCAACTTGCTGCGCAGATAATCCACAAAGGCATGGATCTGGCAGAGGCCAAAGACCCCAAAGGCTGCCATGTGCTCTGATGAGAGGACAGGCTGTTGGTGAAAGCATATGTATGAGAATAATGTTAGAAAAAGAATGGGTCCAGCCTAAACCTGAATTACCCTGACCTAATTCAATGGGTCAAATGAGTTCTGAAGCCACCAAGGAACTAGGGACAATCTAGAGGAGGGTCTAATTCACCTGCTATATTTTCCAATATTTTCTATCACATCTCTGGCCTTTGCTCAGGCGATTCTTTTAGCCTGGATTGCAATTTTCTCATTATCCTAAAATTTGCATTCACTGAAATTCTCATCACTGAAGGCACAATGCAAATATCATTTCCCCCTAATCTGCCACACTGAAATCCATCACTCCCCTCCACGTTCCCTGAACTTTAGATCTCTTCCATCACTTAACTTTAAACCACCTGTTCTCAAACTCTAGTAGGTATAATCATGGGAGGTGGTGGGGAGGGAGGGGAGATTGCTGAGCCCAAACCCAGTCAGTCTGTAGTGAGGCACCAGAATTTGCATTTCTAACAAGTTCCCAGATACTGCTGATGCTGCTGGTCTGGGAACTGCATTTCCAGAACCACATACTATAGACTGTAGACCAGTGATGGCAAACCTATGACACGCGTGTCAGAGGTGACACGCGAACTCATTTTTTTGGTTGATTTTTCTTGGTTAAATGGCATTTATATATATAAAATAAATATCAAAAATATAAGTCTTTGTTTTACTATGGTTGCAAAGGTCAAAAAATTTCTATATGTGACACGGCACCAGAGTTAAGGGTTTTTCAAAATGCTGACAGGCCGAGCTCAAAAGGTTCGCCATCACTGCTATAGACAGATGCATGTACTTCTTTCCCCCCAGCAAGATTGTAACTTCCTTAAAGACCAGGACCAATTTGTTACTTTTCACTTTTCCCAGTGATTAGCAAACTGCATATAGGTGATCAGTAAAGAAATACTTGCTGACCTCTGAATAAGGATTCCACTTTCATGGGACTGACATGAGAAACCAAACACACCATATTGTTTAGATTTAATAGTTGTCTCTTAACTCTGGAGGGTAATGTGGCTAAAAGGTTTGTGCTCTGCTTCCTGAAATATTTTCGCTTAGGCCCCTTTAAGGAGTTTAGGGATCATTATCATTAAAAAGGATTAGGAATCATTTTGATCACTTATATCAAGGCAGCTCAGCCAAAATACTTCTCCTCTTCCTACAAACCTAAGCCAAATTAACAGTCAAACTTCATGGAGCAAACATTAATGAACTCCTGGAAGGAGAGTTTAATGACTAATGATTCTGTTACTTCAGTTAACACCAGCAAGCCAAGGTGAGACCTGTGAAGTCTTACTCTCCTCACCAAAATCCAAGATAAATCAATCTAGGTGGAGCTGGTTAGAACAAGTAGAAGCTAAAAGTCCCACTCAGCCTAGAGCTCACCTGGAAGCCCACAAAGGAGATCTGCATGGAAAGAATGGTGCCCAGGCAGTAGACAGTGCAATAGGCCACATAGATCCGGTGGGAGAAGCGTCCCGTGAGCATCAGCACCAGCACATGGAGCGGGATCAAGTTGATCAAGAACACATAGCCTCCCCATGAAGAGACCTGTGACAGGATGAAAGAGAACAGCTCCTCTGAGCACTCCTCCTCCTCCCACCACCAGCACACCTTGGGATATTAGCTGTGACCTTTTTAAAGAACATAATCTTTATAATAACTAATAAACTTTATTTATGCCAAGTGGCTTAGAGAGTTTAAATAACTGATTTCTTTAAATAGGAAAATCAAATTCACACCCATTGCTATAACTCAATCCCCTATTCCCTATGGCTCCTGACATCAAAATCACAAAACAAGAGGCACCCAACCTTCAGGGCTACTCTAGATGCAAGCTATTTTAAGTTCACATGGAGAACTTAGGGATACATGGGAAACATGAGCAAGTGGAAGCAGTTATAGGAAGAAGTCTAAGAATATATGTAAAATCAAACAAATATAAATATATAAAAAACTTAAGGGGAACATATCAGAAAAGAGAGTTGCCGAAACCGGTTTGGCTCAGTGGATAGAGCGTCGGCCTGCGGACTGAAAGGTCCCAGGTTCGATACCGGTAAAGGGCATGTACCTGGGTTGCGGGCACATCCCCAGTGGGAGATGTGCAGGAGGCAGCTGATCGATGTTTCTCTCTCATCGATGTTTCTAACTCTCTCTATCTCTCTCCCTTCCTCTCTGTAAAAAATCAATAAAATATATTTTAAAAAAAAAAAGAAAAAGAGAGTTGGCCAACCAATATGCACCCAAAGAAAATACGGTATCTGGAAAACTTTAAAAATTAAAACATCTCTATCTTGCTATTATATAATCGACATCCATGCCTGCCTTGGGTTAGTCTTTGTATGGATACAAGAGACAGTAAAGACTTCTAGCTTCCATTCCATAGTCTCAAAGCCCAAGAGCTACTTCCAATTTATAACAGTTGATCCCAGTAGGTATTCGGACATAGAGAAACTTCTAGAAGAAAGAAGTGAAAAGTTACCATGTAGAAATAAGCAAGGGCACACTTGGCTGCCCAATAGATGGAACCAGTCTTTACTGCTTTGATCCACATGTAGTAAGTGAGTAGCATGCAAAAGATGGCAATTCCTGCAGAAAGAATGCAACAAAAAGTCAATAAAGGGCCATACTGGCATAATTTTTAAGAATACCACTCTGGAACAAACTGCCTGATTCATATCTCAGATCTACTACCCATTTATAGCATAATTATTGTGCCTTTCCTTATACTAATCAGTCCATAATAGTATCTACTTCATAAGTGTTGTGAAGACAAACTCACTAATTGCATGCTAAGCACTTAGAACAGTACCTCGCACACAGCAAGCACTCAGTGAGTGTTGACCATTATCATTACTATTCTTTCCAGGTACTAAATTCCCTGCTAGTCCTAAATATATCCCACGCATCCTGCATTTCCATCTTACCACAGCAGATCCCTCTTCCCTGACTGCCCCTCTTTAATATGCCTGTTGGAAGTGCCTCAGGGTCCAGTTCACCTAAACTACTTCCGAATAGCCTTCCCTGGCTCCCAAATCTGAATTAATATCTCCGTTAACTACATTCCCAAAGTACTCTGTTCATAGTACTCTCTTGGCACACAATACTATCTGCTTGTTACTAGTTATTTTTATAGGTCCATATTTACCTTCCTTCATAAAATACAGGCCAACACAATTTTATTCATTATCTATCTCTATAATCTTATTCATTACTATCTTTATAATACCTAACACTGCTTTCCCAATAACACTCAATAAACACAGGTTGAATTGAAAATATGTAGTAAAAGTCATTATAGTTTTAAGAACGTCCATGCCACTCATCTAGAAAAATTAAACAAGTAAATAATGTTAAAACAAGTGTGCCATTCAACACTAAAAATTGACTCTACTTTTATAAGTCCAGAGATGAGTCAAATGCCTTACAGAAGAAAAATCGCCAGCTACCTTTCTACAAGAGAGGACAGGAAGAGAATATAAACTTTTCTGAGATCCTTTCCTGCCTATTTCTAATCTTGCCCAGATACCATTTTTGCTATTGCTAAATAATAGATATGAATCCAGGTTCTACTGCACATCATGAAGTTGCAGGGGGAAATGAAGTGGACAGACGTTCCTTGGCATTTTCAGTCTTACCTTCATTGTCATAGGAGCCAGCTACAGATCGGGAGATATACCCAGGAACTACAGCAATCATGGCAGCAGCAAGAAGTCCAGCCCCCGCATCCTGTGAGGAAAGAAGGGCAACAGGAAGTTAACACCAATACATCTCTGAGAGAGGAGAAGAGAGGATCCACTAGTCCAGTGGTCAGCAAACTTATTAGTCAACAGAGCCAAGTATCAACAGTACAACGATTGAAATTTCTTTTGAGAGCCAAATTTTTTAAACTTAAACTATATAGGTAGGTACATTGTTATTAACTTAATTAGGGTACTCCTAAGGCTTAGGAAGAGCCACACTCAAGGGGCCAAAGAGCCGCATGTGGCTCTCGAGCCGCAGTTTGCCGACCACTGCACTAGACCATTCTGTTTAACATAAGCTCAGAGAACAGTCCAGCACTTTCACAGGTAAATGTGATGCTAGAAATGTTCACAGCACAAGACAGCTAAAACTTCACACCAACTCCCCATGATGATACCAAGTCTGAAACAGAACACATATGCTAAGGACAGACAAATCATGTAAGCTGTCAGACATCAGACACTGGCCGAGTGGGCTGTTTGGCTGGTGAATCTCCAGGCTTATGAATCCCTACCCCTAAGAGTATCTGTGACACTGCAGGAACACCAGTCACACCTCTAAAAGCTATGCAAGTACAAGCAAAGGAAGACAATTATTATTTGAGCTAAAAAGCCAACAGAGCTAGGTGATAATCTATCTGAACTAAAGAGTCTAGGAGCTTAGATAATCAAGCTGCAATATCACCAGGCAATCTGTGAGCTCGAGAGAGGGGAACAACAAAACGTAACTGACACCCAAAGTGAGGAAGGTCTTGTCTGTTAATAAGAGTCAAATTTGAAACAAGTGCAGCAAGGAAAGCATGAAATGGCTTCCAAACTAAACTCAAGTTTCCCAAACCCTCCTAGTTTAACGCTTCTCAAGTATCTCCCCGACACCATAACCACGAACTAAGAATAGCCTAAAAGAGCCAGGGTCAGCAATGCAGAAACCTAGAAAGAGAGGTGTATTATGGAGTCTCCTACAGAAGCCAAGTGGTTTAAGAATTTTAAATCTTTTTCAAAAATCAACAAATAACTGCTAAAGTGTTCATTTTTAGTAGGAAGAACTAGAAGATGTCCTATAGCTGTTTTTCCTCTCCTTTGGAGTGTGAGGACTTCACACCTCACATTTCACATTTTGAATGTTTTTCCTCCTCATGGAACAATTTACATTTGACCTTCAAATGTTCTCTTCTAAGGACAAACAGTTGTTAATGATAAGAAACCACATATTCTAGGGAGGAGCTGGAGTGAACCAATAATGCAGCACAGCAAAAGCTGTCTTTAGCCTCTGGCTCCCTGCTAAGGTTCAGCCCCCACCCACTGCCATTGACTACAGAGGTTCAGCAACATTCATTCCCAAGCCTCCTGTCACCACAAATCCTTCACCTTGAGCTCTTTGGTAAGGTGGTACGTGACGATGGTGGTGAAGGAAGAGAAGAGAGGGGCCAGGAACACACAGACATTCCGAATGTCGATGGTGATGTGGAAAAAATGGAGTACATGGTAGATTGCAGCAGAGGTGATCATTAAGCCTGTAACAGGAAGAAGAAACCCCATTAAGTTCTCTATAATAAAAGCATAATATGCTAATGAGACCGGACAGCCCAACGACCTTCCGGGCGAAGCCGGCTGTGATGGCCGAGGCAAGCTGCCATGGCTGCTAGGGCCAAGCCTCTTGCACAAATTTTGTGCATCAGGCCTCTAGTCCTAGGATAAAGCCCTTAAGGGAAAATGTAAGTATCAATGAAGTGACAACACAGGTCTTAATAAACCACCAGAAATACTACGACAGCGACTACAATAGGCTTATATTTCTCTCTTAAGGATTCAGTCAGAAGTCCAGAATTTATGAAGAACTACCCATGCCCACTCTCCCATACACGTTCTCCTGTCTATATAAGATCCACTTTTAGGAATCTGCAATCAGAATGAAATTACAAGTGTCATAAAATAAAGATATTAAAAATAAATTGTTCCATAATATACAAATACTTATTTCTGTTTTTTAAAAAGAATCCTGTTTCACTTACCTGGGTAAATCGTTCCACCAATGATTCGGCCCAATGGGTACCAGGCCCGGTCATCAAACCAGTTATGGAATTTATAAAACCCCTCCTCAGCAAGGAACCGGGTAGTCCGATAATTAAAGTACCTACAGCAAGGGAAAAAGGATCCATGTCTTTTCATACTCAAATACTTGTACCAATTTGCAGTAAATTTTGCTCCTCAGGTTATACCACTGAGAAACTTATCATTACTCCAATAAAAGTCAGTTTGCTACCAAAAATTATGCCAAGCATGAAAATCATTTTATGCTCCTATAAGTCTCATTTGTAGTTCCATGCTTGGCTCAATTAAAGCACTGCTTCGTAAGGAAGTGCAGCTAAAGCCTAACATGCTACTAACGCTCTCTAGCAGGGCACTCCATCAGGCTGGCGTGTCGTAGGAACCGCCACAAGTCAGAGAGGTCAAGCACCCAAAAGGCAAAACAGCTGAGCTGTGGGCACTAATACATTTGGCAGTGACAGGAACATGAAAGAGAACATTTCCATACTACGCACAAGGACACATGGATAAGTTCAAGTGATGGGCATCTCTAAAGATGGTGGTTTAACACCATCTGCAGAATGAACATTTTTTAACCCGCTCCCCGCTCCATAATACAAACTTCTTAATTCTCATGTTATTTAAAACAGTTCTAAATGCCACCTACATAGGAGTGTAAAATGTAAATGTTTGATATGAAACGCTTAGTGTTATCCATGGAAAGACACAGTTCTTTGGGTCCAAGCTATGTGACCCCTTCTCTTAAGTTTCTAAGTTTCTCACTTAAAAAGAAATTTTTTAAAAGGCAAAAAATATAAATAAATAAATAAATAAACGGAATTGTTTAATTACTAAAGATAATCATGACTAATCATCATTCCTGCTCACCCCTCTAATCTTATTTCCTCTTTGGTCAGTCAAGTTTTCACAGCTAAAGCAGAAGTAGCAGAAATCTCTATCCTGTTTCTTGCTAATGAATGTCATTTTGGTAACTGTCAAAGAGACAGAAGGGCTCAGGGTAACAGGCAGTCAACATGTGTCAGAAATGTGTCCTGTGCCTAGCAGAGTGAGGTGGAAAAAGTAAAAGTTAGTGTGAATAGGTCTGGACTAGAGTCACACCCCTGACCTCAATTTTCTGCTCTGCAAGAGGAAATGTCAAATCACAAGATCTTTACAGTCTCTTCCAGCTCTGTGACTACAGAGCAGATATTCTTGCTTTCTCTGACATCTCACCTCAATGCTTGCAAATTTACAAATCAACAAATTTACAAATATATGCAGGAGCATTTTGAATCAATGCTCCATAAGCTGAATAGGCTATGTTTAAGATACCAATATTTCAAGAACCTATGATTCTAGCTCTCCAAATTTTAATTAAGCCTTAGGCAATATAACATAATGACTCCAGTGTCTAGAGACAGACAAACCTAGAGTCAAAGCTTGGTTCTTCTACTTATTACACTTGTAAACCTGAATTCTCTCTCCCAGCTTCCTGTCTTATTTGTGAAAAGGAGATAAAGTACTACCTCCATCTCATAGGGCTGTAGTTAGGTTTTAGAGATAATCCATGAAACAGTGCTTGGAACAAAATGAATGCTCAATAAATGTATTTCACCTGTATCTTTTTTATCTAAAACAAAATCCCTAATCAAATTAATCCGTTTAAATTTTTCTCAAAGTCTTAGTACTTAACTGATAGGCCCAATTTCTACCATATAAATTGTTAAGCAGGAAAAAAAATGTCATGGATCTCAAGTTAATAGCTTGTGATTTTCTTTTCAGCCTAAAAGCATACACCAGGCCCCTTTCCCTCAATCTACATTCCTAACTATTGACCCAGCTGAGAAGCCGACCTTAAAGTGATAGGCAGGCATACCAGTAATGTCTTACATTTTTTATAAGTTTAAGAGACTCACTTGATTAATTCTAACAGAAATGTTTCAAAAGAAGACAATTATATCCTTTGGAAAACTTAAGCAGTTTCCCCCCTAAATGTGTAGAAAACACATCCCCATCACTAAGAACTGACTGGAATGTGAATTTGAAACCCATGAACCTGAATGCTTCTCAAAGAAAATACCGGACCAAGCAAATGTACTCACGGATCAAACTCGTGGATGACACTTTCAAATCTCAGGACGGCAAAGAGACGAGTGGAGAATGCTGCAAATACCAGAGAATTACTATTTCAATGGTAATGTGCCATGAATAATAGCAGACAATAGAATTTTAAAGATAATAGTCTTATCCAGCACAGAAGTCACAGAAATATAAAATGACCCCTGAATATTTATCCATCCCTCCCACATAAAATAAAGAGAAGTTCACTTCCTCCTGACAATCACACCTACATTTTCCACTCAGGCAGGACACATTTAACTAGTTCCCATCAATGCCTCTAATAACGCATCCACCTATTAACGCTGCACTCAACTTACATGGTCGTCTTCTATATATGTTGAGTTCCCCACAACTAACCTTAACTTTGGAGCAAACTAAGAGGTAAGGCAATCAAGACTATACTTACAACTCATAAAAAGCTAAAATATCTAAAGACAAATACTAAGGTAGGCAACCAAACTGTCTTTTTGAAAATTCAGTACCCAAGGGTCCTCAGCATCTCTTTCAGCCCTATGGGAAAATAGAACGAGCACAGCATGCTCCCCATTCTTTCCCAGAGGATCACTAGTCCTTTTATAACCCTTGTTCTTTTGCCTTCATAAAATTATACTGATGGAGGACAGTAAAAAGGAACACATTCTGCTGAAAAGAATAAGAAAGCCATTCTTGATTTTTTTTTCAAGATTTTCTCCTTTCCATCCCCCAAAGAAAGAGTGCCCATGCACACTCACACAACACAGCAGCCATGGACAGAATGAGAAGCTTCAGCAGCGTGTCCTGCTTCTCATAGGACAACCGCAAAAATCCCAGCTTAGTCATCTTGACATCGATGGGTGGCAACAGATGACACTCAAGTAGCTGAAATGGAAAAATCAAGACCATAGGATAGTGAACACCTTCCATTTACCCAATTCACTGTTTCATCCTATTTTATGGCGGCAGAGAAACATAAAGGAATCAGGAGCTACAGAACACACCAGGGAGGGTCAGGGCTAATACTGATACCCGAGTCTTGCCCGAATTACGGTCCACTGGCAAGGAAGTTGGCACAAGTCAGGTGTCTGTGTTAAGACTGAAAAGGAATGATTAGACCTATCACCATAATTCCGTTTCCCACTTCCTCACAGCTAACAAGTGCATACACAAAACTGGCAACAGTGTGGTACAACAAGTGTACAGAGAAAACACAGAAATAGAAAAATGGGGGTTGGAGGAAGAGATGTAAAAAAAATTGAAAAAAATTGGAAACAGAAAAAAACTAATTACAAGGAGAAAGAGCATTCAAGAAGAGGCAGGAATGTCTGAAAGCAAGCAAGGGATGAATAGTGAGTACAGAAGTGAACGTAGAAAGCGGAGAAATAGAAGCCTGACTGAGTCAGCTCAATTTGCAGGTCCAAATTTCGGTTTCAACTGGCTGGCTAGCTAGAGCTTCCCTCTGTTCCAAGGACCAGTGACTGCAGGGTCAACTAAAAGAGCACGGCTGATCGCAGGTATTCTTAAACCACAAGCTGGTCCAGGGCTCGGTGATCAAGAACACAACAATAAAGGATATGCAACACAGTCCAAGGCTGCAGGGGGGTCAAAAGGAACCTGTGCCTCTCTTGTCCCCCCCCCACCCCCTCAATTATTACTAGAGGAAAGTGGAGGCGGGGGGGGAAGGGGGGGGGTGTTACACTGGACTGCGTGGAAGGCATGAAGAATCGTATGTTCCTAGCTCAACAGTGAAAAATCAAGCATCTTTTCCATAATTAACCGTCAGAGGTGCCGTTTTACACGGGCTTAATGAAAATCGCAGGGGAAAGCCTTATCTTGCAATCAAGAAGAAACACCTAACTCCAGGAAGTCAATATTCCAGCCACATCCCTCCGGTTCCTATTTGCTTTCTGGAACGCCTGAAACAAAAGACTTAACTGCTACCGAGTTGACATGACCCCCCACCTGGAAGAGTTTGAGAGCGGAAAGGAGGGCAGCAGATCCTCTGCCTGAAAGCTGAGCACAGGGGCTGGTAACCCAAGGCAGGACCTCGAGGGAGCTCTCGCTGTGCAGCCTCCGATCGTTTCCCAACAGCCTCGAGCAAGAAAGAGCCAAGGCGCTTCTCCTAAACGCTCCGCACCCGTTCTCCCCAACGTGCCTGCAAGCCGGGCACCCTCGTCCCACCCCGGTTCCAGTTCCGGGGACAGCACCCTCCCCCGCGCCCCCGTTCGCTTGCACCCTTCCCCCGCCCCCCACGCACGCCTTCACTCCCCTCCTCCCCGGTCCACTCACCCCCTGCACCCGTCTCCCACCCTCACGGGATCGAAACCTCTGACAGCCCCACTGCGAGACAACCGCCAGCTCAGCAGCCTGAGCGCCTTCCCCCCCAGGACCAATCCCAGGATCCCAGCAACTCCACGCACCCCCTGCCGGAGTGCACCCGCTCCCCAGACCTGCACATCTTTCCATTCCCGGGGCACCCCACGGGGCACCCCACCATCACCAGCAGCACCAGCACCAGCACCAGCACCACCAGCACCACCACGCCCCACGCCCCCTCCTCCACGCTCGCCGGTCTGCCTCCGATCCCCACCTCCGCCCTTGGAGCCCCACCTTCGGCACTTCCTCAATCCCACCGACGCCCTGCGCCGCACCTGCCGCTATCCTCCAGTTCTATCCCGCGGCCTTCTCACCTGGCCGGCGTTGCTCGGGAATCCGCTCAGCTCCCACGGCCATCCGCTCAGCGGCGCACTCAACCCTGGCAGAGGCCAGGTCCGCCTCCGGGACGGCTCCCCATTGGCTGGCTCCGGGTCGACCCGCCACTTCGGAAGAATGATAGGGTTGCGGAACTGTCTGTCAGACCCAGAGGCGGGAACGAGGCCGCGCTCGCACTTCTTAAATGGGCAAAGCAAAAGTCACTTAGCATCCGGGGGGCGGGACTTAGTGCTCCCGCCGAGCTGTGATTGGCCTGCTGCTGAGAGCGAGAGCGCCGAGGGAACGTGCTCGAGGCAGTTAGGTTGAGGGCCGAGGAGTGACGTGTCGGTCTGCGGACCCGCGAGGCAGTCGTGGGGTAGGGACGGCGCGGCCCGTTGACCTCAGCCACGTGACCAGAAGCGGAAACGACGCGAAGGAACAACCTAAACACACAGGTATCTATTTCTTGTATTTGTTTTCCACTTTCATAGATTTTTTTTTTTCAAGTAACTTTTTCAGAAAAGCTGAATGGAAAGCAAACCGTGCTTTTATTTTGTCTTTAGGCATTAGCATAGCGAGGTTTAGAATTATAGGAACAGAACTGGGACCATCCTAATCCCCCCCGCACACAGGAGCACAGGCGTTTTTAAGGCATTAAAATTTTACCTGGAGCTGTTCTGGCGAAGTCTGCTGCCAGTGAGTCACGTTCCTTTGTAGGTAACCTGTTTTTCTCTGGTAAATTATTTTTCCTTGGAGACCCCATTTATGGAGGTTTTTTCCCCCCCTTCATTTTTCCTGCTGTACACTTGTCCCTTTCCATCTGCAAACTCCGATTTTCACCATCAGTCCCGGAAGTTTTTTATTTTATTCTTCATGTTTGCTTATTTTCTGAAGTTGCTGTGAGACAAATGGATTCCTGATTCTTGGATACCTGTGTGATTCTTACCCTTTTCCATATCTTCATCCCTTTGCTCTACATTCTCGGAGATTTCCACGGTTCCATCTTGCAATTCTCTCATTTAGCCCCCTCGGTGTCACTTTTATCAGCCATCTCATTTTATGCCCATAACTGCTGTCACTTGCAAGAACTTTCCTGTGTTGTCCCTTTTTCACACCAATCTGTTCCTAGTTCATTGATGCAATATAGCTTACAACATTAATGTGAAGGTAGTTATTCTAATTTTTCAAGTGCCTTTATTTCTAGAATCACATTTCTCCCAGGGACAGGTGGTGTTCTGTGTATTTGGTGAAAGCTCCTGAGACGATTTCGAGGGTGATCTCTGGTTAAGAATTACTCATCGAAATGGTCAGATGGGTCACTACTTTCCCCGTCGGTCTGCAAGCACTACAAAACATGTAAATTTGAAACCAGAGAATGGGTAAAATAAGAATGAGGCTGAACAGACAGCCTAATCTCTCATCCTGCTCAAAGATTCTAAATCCCAATGTCTTATTCAAGCTGAGACCTGTGGAAATAGTAGCTACCTATTTGAACATGCTTTTTAAAATGCTGCTTGATCGCCTGGCTGGTATGGCCCAGTGTCATCCCATGCACCAAGAAGTCACTGGTTCAATTCCTGATCGGGGAACATGCCTGGGTTGCAGGCTCCATCCCCAGGAGGGGGTGTACAGGAGGCAGCCAATGTTTCTCTCTCTCTTCCTAAAAAAATCAATAAAAATATACTTTTAAAAATGTGCTTGATCACTTTTGTCTCCTTCACTATAGTTAGGTCCAACTGGGCAGTTATCCTATATTTCTGGTTCATCCTTGAATCCAGTGCCTGACAGAGAAGGTGCTGTAAAGCATGGCATATGGTTAAGTCAGTTAGTCTGCTTCCTCGACCGTTTACTGGATCTATGATTCATATTAATGTCCTTACAAATATTTCTGATAAGAACTATCACTCTCATTGTTAAAAAAAAAAAAACACCTGTTATACTGACCTAAAGTCAGCTTCCTTTCTATTTCTGTGAGTCTTGTAGCATAGACTTTTAAATGGGGGGTTTGGGTGGGGAAGGGGGGCTCAAGATGACTGCTAGACTAAAGGTCTCTTCCATTGTACTACCGATGAACTGATAACCTTTACCAGGGCCATCTCAGTACAGGTAGACACATGAGTATAGAAGCTGAATAAATGTCCTACTTCTATAATCAGAAAATAAGTAAAAGTGGACGAAAAATGCAAAGACAGTGAACAGGCAACTATAGTTGCCCTTTTGCTCCCTGATGTTATCCCTTTAAGATGGTTCACAAACCTCTAACCTTTAGTCGCTCTCTTCTTTGTCCCAATTCCTCTTAAACTTTATCGAGGCCCATAACAATGTAAGAGCAATTAACAAGTCAGCTCATAAAAATGTTAGGTTTCCAGCAGACTCACCTACCCTCCCCAGGTCTGAAGCATCCAGTTTCTAATTCCTCCAGAGTTGCTACAATGGACAACTCAGCTCTAGGCAGGATAAAAGGGTAGTGTTTTGAACCCCATAGACCTGTCCAGGCTGTGATGTCTGTACCCGAGAAGAGCTTTTGTGAACATGATTCCTTAGATCAGGGGTCCTCAAACTACGGCCCGCGGGTCACATGCAAATACAAATATTGTATTTGTTCCCGTTTTGTTTTTTTACTTCAAAATAAGATAGGTGCAGTGTGCATAGGAATTTGTTCATAGTTTTTTTTTAACTATAGTCCGGCCCTCCAAGGGTCTGAGGGACAGTGAACTGGCCCCCCGTTTAAAAAGTTTGAGGACCCCTGCCTTAGATCCTACTGGTTACATGATTAAAACATGCTGATTTTCATTTTTAGTGATTACCAGAATTTCTGTTGTAGATACGATGCCACAGGCCTGACTTCTCAATTACACCCATAAAACTGCAGATTCCTCGTTTCCAATCACTTAAACTTGTAAGCATTTTCTATCGCAAGACATAGTGCTGGATAAAATCGAGTGCCTTCATCCACTCAAACTCCCTCACCGTTCTAAACTAACACTAATTTAGTTAATACACATACAAATTTCTGGCAGCAGAGATGTGGCCACTTAAATAACAGCGACTTGTCAAAACTTAAACTAATCTTAAGGCAATCAGTGATCAGTTGCAAGCTGATGAAATACTGAGGTCTTCCAAGCACCCCACAGCAACCTGGCAGTTCTCTGCAGTCCTAGTGACAAATGACCAGGTGTCTAAAGGAGGAAGCAACTCTTATTTTAAATTATGTCTTTTATAATTTTTTTGCACAAGCTGGAAAACAATGCTCACCCCCAAGATGCCCGCTATTTTAAAACTTTCTGCACTTTAAACTTGGTTTTCATCCCCAGAAGTGATTCTTAAACTCTTAATTTTGGCTTGTACATGGTACAGTTAGCCAAATCTCTAATCTCTTCTCTAATGAGAATGTTCAATACACTGAAATCTATAAGGATCTCTTTATCCATGAATACACAGGAGATGTACACACAGACTTTAAAACAAATAATTCAGCAATCCTAAATTCTTTCCAAGATGTTAACATGATCATCATGACATAATCCAAACTTCCTCAGGTTACATTTTTCAGGACTAATCTCTCAAAAAAATATAAGCAATTTACCCAAGACTAAGTCTTGGGTTCCATGAATATGTTTCTTTTCTTTTTTTTTTTAATAGATTTTAAATATATTTTATTAATTTTTTACAGAGAGGAAGGGAGAGGGATAGAGAGTTAGAAACATCAATGAGAAACATCAGCTGCCTCCTGCACACCCCCCACTGGGGATGTGCCCGCAACCAAGGTACATGCCCTTGACTGGAATCCAACCTGGGACCCTTGAGTCCACAGGCTGACGCTCTGTCCACTGAGCCAAACCGGTCAGGGCCATGAATATGTTTCTTGATGTGATTTATAAATTCAACCATTCCACACCTTGTGGTAAACGAATCACATTTAATTGTGACATTTTAAAATTGTACAAGTGTTTTGACATCTGCCCCCTCCTCCAGTACTTGTCTCTTTAAAATAACAGAAAAACACCAATCACAGGTTTAATGGTTTTAATAAGTTTACCCCTTCAGTTTCGATTTGCAGCACCCAATATCCCCTTTGAAACATCAGACAGACCCGACAATGGCCGACAGTAAATTTCAGACCTGCAGAGTTTAAGAGTTCAGGTTCTCTGAGCATTCTGTGTTGCAGTGGCACTTGTCCAAAACTGGTACCTCCCTGTGGCTGGGGAACTTTAAATGTACCAGTGAAAAGAGCTTTTCCCCTTCAAGGGGAAGGAAAAATCACTCCTCAAAACCCAGCAGATCTGGCTGTGAGGTCTTTCCTCCTGTCCCATCTCTTCAGGCTTATTTTTTGCAGTGGAGCAAGAGAGACCAAAATCTAACCTGAGTTACAAGAAACAAGACAGTGATGGCTATAAAGGGAGTGACCAGGAGTAACGGACACTCCTTTACCTCCCACATCCAATGTATGTGCTTCACAGAAAAACAACAAAAATAACAGGTCCACAAAATACAAAAGCTAGAATTACAAAATCCATTCATCCAAGGGTGATGGAAGGCAGGAAGGGGAAGTGGAAGGGTGAATGGCACGGGGAGAAAAAGTATTCGAATCAGTCCAGGCGAGGGGAGGCTGGCAAATGCTAGAAAAGAGCTGCAGAAAAACCTGTGGGCCTTTCAGACTCACAGGTGTTAAAAGTCCACATACTGGTGTCAGGAGATTTTGAGACAAAAATCCCAGTTCCTCAGGAGGGAATACGCAGAAGGCCCTTGGCAGAGTGGGCCCTGCCTTCCCTGGTGGGGGTGGTGAACCAGGAAAGAACTGCACAGCCTCCTTCCAATCCCACTCCTTCCCCCTGGGTGGCAGGTGACTCAGTGGCCTGCAGCAGCCTTCAGTTTGGCAGGAGACGAATGCGGCGAAGGGAACTTCTCTGCAGAGGCTGAGCTACTCAGGGCGGACTGCAGGTAGACCGTCTTGTGGAAGAGTCTGTTGCTTAAGAAAACCACCAAGGAGAAGAGGCGCAACTGGAAAAGGCTACAAGGCAAGAGAGCCAACTTGTGAGATCCCCAGCTGGTCAGAATTATTATCCGACTACATTAAGTTTTAAAATGACAGGGAAAATAAGACAAGTGAAATTTGATCAAGGAAGTACAGATAGTAGACACAGTACAGATATTGGACACATGGATTAAACAGGCAGCAACTAAAGAATGCACTGGTTCCTGTCACTGTCGTAAGTGTAATGAACTCACCACCATTTGAAGTATCAAAGCTTACTTACTGGAAACAAATTTATATTTCAGATTAACTCTGAACCAAGAAGCACTTTTCTATAACTGACTTCAGGGCACAAACTTCAAGCTACGTCTGAAGACATCATATGCGTATGTGTTTCATTTTCAAGAGAGTTCCAGACAAAGTCAATTCCTACTAAGACTCACACTGAGCATTGCTGGACAGCAAGAATAAGCAAAAACTCAAAACAGATCTGACATAATTGTATCCTCTGACTTAACCAAAATTGAGTAAAGGCTGAGCTTTTCTTTGAAGTGATAAAACTTTTGGAGTGCTAGTATTACTGCTAAAGACTCCTTTTAAAATACTGTTTTACTATCATCCATATATATAAAAGCCTAGGCGACCAAATGTCCAAACAACATTTGACTAGTCACTGTGACACACACTGACCACCGGGGGCAGACGCTCAACGCAGGAGTTGCCCCCTGGTGGTCAGTGAGCTCCCACAGTGGGAGCACCTCCGCAGCTGCAGTGGTGGCAGCTGCAGCGGCAGGCGCAGCATGGCGCCCGGCTTGGCTTCCTCCCTAGCCACCTGCCGCTTCAAGCACTACCACATCCCCTGAGGGGTCCTGGATTGAAAGATGGCACAGGCCAGGCTGTGGGACCCCACCAGTGGACGATTCCGTGCATCAGGCCTCTAGTTATCATTGAACTCCTACAGCCAGACACATGGGCCTAATGCCTTTTTAAAAAGTTGGCCATTCTTACAAAAATGAACATAGTTACCAGTGTTTACAAATGCCTTATTCAGTAAATTGTTAAATTTTTAAAATATGTATTATAGCATCAATTTTAAAAACATATTCATGTACATATATATGCATGGGGGAAATTTGGGGATATATCCCAGAAGTGTTTTTCTCTTACTAAACTGTACATTAATGTTTTCCAGAAATGTAAGAGGTTATTTTTTAAAATGTCTCATTCATATACTAGTAATTGTGGTATTATAGCCCCAATCCTTTACACAGAAAACAACGTACTACACTTTGACTAGTACTGGCTAATACTTACTAAGCTTTGCCAGGGGTCTTTGCTTCATTGGCGCTAATAATGAATAAAGGAAAGAGGATAGAGAAGAGGCAGCCACTGTAAAAAAAAAAAGAAGAAAAATAATTAGTCACCTTCATAACAGCCATGACTTTGGAGAAGACATGAGAAGCCCCAAATTCCTTTGCGTCCAGTGCTAACATTATGGCTTGATAAGCCCTTAATAAATCAAACACATCTTTAAATTTTTAAAAAAGGGTTTTTCTAAGCACTGGCTATGTTTAACACTGCTCCAGGAGGCAACATAGATGAAATATGGCATACAGGTCCTGCAGACTAGATGTTAATACTGACACATGTCTAGGAGAAAGTCCTATGGACAGCCTAACAGTCAACAGGAATGAAGAATGCCTAGCACAGAACCAGGCGTCCAGAAGATGCTCCCTGCGCTGAGCTTTGTACCAGTCCCCCTCCAGGCCCTCCAGCCAAATCACCTGATAATGTACGAGGACTGCATTGCTGTGAGGAAAGCCAGAGGTAAACCAAATCCAAAGTAGTAAGGCCAGTTCCTCTCTATGTTTGACAACCGCTGGTGCATTTCAATTCCTAAAACAAGGAGCCAACACAATTGAAATTCTTACTTCCTTTTCTCAAAATGACTAAATACAGGAGACAAATTTGAGGTTTGAGTTTGGGATATAGGTCAGCCATTTAGAAAACAGCTAAAACACATAATTCAGCATTGTCCAAATGTGATATAAAGATTTGAGGCAAAGTTTTTACAATTCAATAATCACAATTTCAAAGCTGGCAGGCTAAGTGAATTATGAATGACACCACCAGCATCCTTTGTCAGGATTAGTCCTAAGCAAAGCAAGATATCAAATAAAAAGTTAGCCATCGCCTAGAAATTAACCTCTTTCAACCAGACATACCCAGACAGATATGTAAAGGGCTTTTAAAATACCCAAAATTATCTGAATGCACTGACATCAAATTAATTTCTCTAATTCAGAATGCCTTCTGCTCATTTATGGCTCAGTCAGAGCTACATCACATTAAGCACCGTAAAGGTAATGCTGCATTGCTGTACGCCCCAGCATCAAAGTTAAGGGTTAAGCCAAAGGTAAGTGCCCTCTTGCCAAAGATGCTACTTCCTTCCAAGGACGGGTTGCCAAGGGCCTAAGCGTTAGGTAAGTTTTAAGAAGTCTGCTTAGCAGCAGCATTTCCAAAGTGAGCCCCCAAGGTTTAGTTTGGAGTTTCTTCAGCTGGACTTACCTTTATTGAACCAACGATATTCAAAGCAGTACAGTGAGTAGAGAAGGGACATATGCAGGAGACTGACCAGCTGACCCACAAGGTGGATGGGAAAGAGACTCACAAACATCCCCTGAAGAATAAACATGGAAAATCTTAATTCCAAAGTTTCAGAGACCCAACGCTATTCGCCTGCCACCGAGTCATTACTCTCTGCCCCGAGAGCCATTCAGTTGCTTCTCAAATTTCTGACAAGCAGGAGAGTGGAGAATGCCCAGGTGGCAGGAAAGGGCAGGTAAATTCATGTTTCTTATTCTGTGATTTTTAAATTTCCTAGTTGTTTCTGTAAAAAGCTTATTTAAAAGTCATTACCTCCCATAAAGCATTTCGGCCCCAGGGTAAATGCAGTACCCCGTCTGTGTAAACTTCCCTCTAGTGAACCTTTATTTTGAAAGCTGTGCATGTGCCCAGTCTCACCTGGATGAGGAAAAGAGCCTGCAGCAGAAGATTGAAGAGCATGTCAGCAATGATTTTGCTAACACTAGGGAATGGGTGAGGCTTCCGCCCTGATACCTCGAATGCCAGGTCGGCTATATCCTGTAACAGAGAAAGTAGCTCACCCAACCAGGAACGAAATGGCCCCCATATCCATCCCAAAGCTAAGGCCACTGATCTTCCCTTGGACCTGCCAGGTGAGAAAAGCTCTGTTGGCCCGACACGGTAATTCCATTTTACAGGAGCACAAACGCCACCCACTGGCTGCGTGACCAAGGAAGCCTGCGAGTTGCTCCCTACAAGGCCACTCACTTCGCAGGCTATAATCTGCCACCTGTCAACCCTCATGCTACAGGACCCAGCCTCCATTCCGCCCTGGACCTACTTGGAACCAAATGGCATTCACCACTTTGCTAAGCACAAACAGGGGGAGCACCCAAAGAGCACTGAAAATGGACGTGAGGAAGAATTCCAGCCATGACCAAACATCTCCATGTAGAGACGGATCACCTACGGAAGGGGAAAAGAGTTCGTTTAACTGGAGAAATGGAAAACCAGAAGACCAAATATGGAACCCCTAATCGTGACTATTCCTCCCACCCCCGCCCCACACATATCTTTGTTTTTTGCAGCACAAACTATGCCCTTTTCAGATATTTTTATTCTTTGCAAACATCAAATTCTGGCCACAACTCCGGTTCAGAGTAGCCATAGCTATGTGCTGCTTGCCTTGAGACAAACCTGCTTACCTGGTGGTGACTGAGATGTCACAGTGATTAACAGTAAGTAAGATGCAGGAAACCACCTGAGCTCAAATCCCAGCTCTGCCATTTACTAATGATTTAACCTTGGTAACTAACTTTCATTTCCTCACCCATAAAATGACATCTATAACAATACCCACTCAAAGGGCGGTTGAGAGGTTTGAGTTAAAAACATCCCAAGCTCCTGGTACATAGAAAGAGCTCCATAGACTGAGGGAGACAGGAAAAAACCTCCTACCTCTATCCCAGGCAGACAGCACCATACTTACCAATAATCTGGGCAGTTACTGACTGAAGTACAGGAATAAACACTCGATAAAACAAGAGGAGACTGAACTAAAGGAAAGAAGCAAGAAGGTAAATATTAAAAACCCTTCTTCAAAAAAAAGAGTTCCAAGTGTCAATGCAATTATTTTCCAGATGGAGGTGACTTTATAAATTAGAAGGCCGGAGCAGCACCAAAACTGGACCCATTTCTAATCCCAATATCCATCTAAGAGGTACAAACCTAATACTGCCTATAAAAACAGTAAAACTTTGGGGGCAGAGAAGAACATTTCAGACTGTATACAGGACAAAATAAAGGCACAGACTAAGTGCATAGTAATGTTTTATTAAAGTTAACACCTGGAAACATCTGTGAAATGTTTAAATTAAGGGAACAAATTACATCGAATTCCAAGTCTAAGGAAATATTTAACTACCTGTTTTTTGAAGTATTCAAATTTCACCTAAGCCTGGGTTGCTTCTCACTTAATTGCAGGCAATCTTTTCTGGTGTGGGTTTCAATAGATATCAATTCTAATAGATCGCTATAACCAGATGAGGGGAGACCCTTGTCCTCATCCACCTGTCATTTCCCTCTGATCCCACAAGATGCTCTTAGCCAAAATGTCCAGACAATGTCAAGAGAAATTATTAACCAATAACAACATTAAAACATGTGAATAAGTAATTTAAAAAACTTATTTTAGGAATAGCCCTTTATTTACATACAAGTGTTCTCTGAGTGAGAATAAAAGCACTCCAGTTGCATAGAATCCTAAGTTATGGTCTTAAGCATGTGTCAGCTGGTAAAAGCTACTTGTCTCAGTTTAAAGAAAACAGAAGAGAACTATTAACAGCAACAATCCGAAGATACTTACAAGGCACCTAGAATTTGAGGAAAAAGAACTTACCCAGAATACTCCGCCATTCCAAGCGCAGCACTGGAAAATTCTACTAACGATACGTGGCTCACTGCAAAAGAACACATGTATTTAGCTTACAAGGCAGATAGGCCATTTTCATACTGTCATTCAGTAGCTCCCCATTTGATATCTTTTGTTGGTATTAATTTTCCAGCACCCATTGTTCTCCCAATGTTCTAATGTCAGTCAATAAGAACAGACCAAAAACATTTCTAGAGAAGCAGCTTTTCTCAAAACAAAAAATTTATTTTCTAAACTCCAAGACCGAAGAAGATTAAAAGAGGATGTCTGGAGTTCTACCAATAAGTAAATCCAAGTATTATATTTCTGACTGCAAAAGTAAAAAAAAAAAAAAAAAATAAGTAAACCCACATAGGCTCTCCTAGAAGTACCCATCAATCCAAATAATTCTTTTGTGGTTCTCTCGTCATCGTTCTGATTAAAAAACAAACAAAAAACAAGCACCATGACATCTGAGCAAGGATGACTGCTAGACCCTAGTTTAAATCACTGTAGGTGGATGGGGGAGAATAACATCACATTTTGGGGGGAGAGAGTACAAAAAACAATGGGGCGCTACTAAAACCCCAAGTTACGTCACACGGTCTCAATTCTATGCTGAGGAGCAGTCATGTCCTGAAGTGCCTTCCCTTGGAAGGGGGCTCAGACATTTCCGACACCAGCCTCCACTCCTTACCTCTCTTGCTTCCTCTCTATGCTCTGGGCTCTCCTTTGTGCCAGGACACTGCTTGCCCTTCTCCGACGCTGCTCCTCTCTCTTTTGCTGAATTCGAGCATCGAGCTTTGAGATGGTACAAATTCCCCAGATGGAGTCTTTGATTCCCTACAGACAAGAGTATAATACAAGAGTATTCTTTTTAAAGAGGGAAAATGATGGATCAGGGAATACTTACTTATATGCCGTAAAGTGTTATCATGGTGGAAACCACTATTTATTTTGCTACGTGGCTTACGGGAACCTTGATTTTTTTTTTTTTGAAATAATTCCCAATTTGTAGAAGAGTTGCAAGAATGGAAAACTTCTTAATACCCTTTCCTCCAGATTCACCAGATCAATATTTTGCTACACTTACTATTATACATAAAATAGGGTCACCCACATACCAAGCATCTGCAATGAGCTAGACATGGGCCATATGGAAATGATCAAGAAACATAGCAGGAAAAGTATACAAGTAAACAACAACAAAAATTATAGTTTAATTAACTGCCACAACACTTTTATGTCCAAAGTAGAGTGGTAGCGCTGGGGTACCTGACTTCTGAAGCAGCAGCACAAAAAGGCAATCTGGTAGCAATGGTGAGCCTGGATTTAAGGATGGCATTTTCACCCATTGTTATTAGCCAAAATAAATGTTGGAGATAATCACCAGGATACAGAGACACGGGCAAGTTTATGAACTACCAACTGATAGCACCATAAATTGGCACAGTGTGCACCTGATCTTTTACCTACGAGTAATTTTTAGTCTTATTTTGCTTTTAATTTCTAAATCTTCCACAACAGTTTAAATATTCCAGATAGTAGAGTTCAAATGGCTGAGGGCCTAGTATGTACGAGAATGATGACAGGATCCCCACTTACAGCTCATGGGGCAGACAAACATGTAAAGTGTACAATGCAGAACTGATCCAGGGTTGAAATTTTATCACACAAGGAGGTAAAGGTATTAAAAGTAGATCACATTGCATAGAGTCTCTTTAGCCCTTCCAAGATACTCCTTCCATTTCTCTTTTAACTCAAACTCCCCACCCCCATCAGAACTGGCCTCTCTCCTGCTCCTAGGAATAGAGCTAGAGGGGCCACAACTAGGGCATTAGACCTCAGACATCCACTATAAGAGAATTTTATGCCATTGGAAATCTGGGTGACTAGGTTCTAAGCAGATCTTTATGGGACATTTTCCTAGAGCATCATCATCTGCACCTTATAAAATGGGGGGTCTCTAATGTAGTAAATCCAAATGTAGTAGTTTACATAACAGTAATGTAACCAATGTTCATTGCTTAGTTTTGACCAATGTGTCATGGTTACAGGAGATGCTAACATTAGCAGAACCTAGTGACGGATACAGAGGAACTCTGTACTATTTGGCAACTTTTCTGTAAGTCTAAAATTATCCCAAAATAAAGTTTAAAAAAAAAAAAGGGCTCTGGACCCAAGCTGACCAGGATTCTCATGCTATAGACACCAGGAAGGTCTACCAAGCTTCTGCAAGCTAGGGTAATACCTATCTCTTAAGTAGAGTGGATTAGGATAAAAACCTCTATGTGAAGGACCCAACAAATATGAATACCTAAAGGATTTCCTAGTCAGTTCCTACAGCAAAAGGGTCATGAGATGGCTTGATGTACTCACCCTGGCAAGGTCCTGGAGAAAGGTTTTGACACTGTCAGCCATATCTTCACCACCCAAACTACCAACTATACAGAGGAGAGAGAAGCACCCCAAAATCTCTCATCATGAAGAACCTGGAAACAGAGATAATGGGAGAAAAATATTTAAAGATAAGTAACTTCATGTACATTTCTGCATGATGCCATTTTCCACATACTTGCATCTCTAATAGGAGTCCTTAGGATTCTAGCCCTTAGATACTAGGACAGTGAACTAAAGTAAGGTTATCCCTGCAACTAATGAAATCTGCAATGGATAAATTATTTTTTAATTTAATTTAATTTCACTTTTACAGGGGTAAATGGCTCTGGGACCAGTAATCTCCTCCCCGGACTTTGATGTCCCTAACTGCCCCCACACACATTCCAATATCTCCTTAAGCTATAGGTATGCTTGGTGTATAACCTCTAACACTTGAATGAAAGTACAAGAGCAAGATGAAAGTTCTTGCAAAATTTACTAAATATGCACTTCAGGCACAAGGCCCCCCTGCACACAGTTAAGTTTAAGGCGTGATGTGAAATTTCCCACCAAGACCTCCAAAAGGGGCCTCCATACACTTTCCAATTTTAAATATATGCATATAAAAGTGCAATTTTAATAAGCATGCAAGACACAGTGGATTTTATTTACACTAGGCCAAAAAAAGTTCACGCGTACAAATATTCTTTAACTCACTACAACTTTCCCATTTTATTTCTCAGGTAAACGACAAATCTAGCTTCAAAGTTTAAGAACTTGAAAGCTCATATCTGTAAGTATTCTTCAAATTTGTGTTCCCACTTAATGTCATTAAGGTGAATGATAAAACCCATGTTCAGAAATTTTATTAAGAAATTGGGATTCTAGCCCTGGCCAGTGTGCTCAATGGTTAGAGCATCAGCCCATGCACCTAAGGGTCGCCGTTTCAACTCTCCCCCTCCCTCCCTTCTACTCTCTCTGAAAAAACAATAGGAAAAATATCCTCAGGTGAGGATTAAAAACAAAAACACTTCTCAATCCTAATTAAACCAATCTAAGGTATTCTCAATTTAAGAGATAGATTATAACGACAGAATTTCACAGGCAGCTTATATAAACCTCAAATTTCAAAACGTAAGCACACTTTCCCTGACCTAAAACCACCTCACCAAACTGTACCTTCTTGACCCAACTGGACTAATGCCACCCAGAACTGAAAGAGCAGGGAATACAACAGCAGGAAGAAGGTAACTCGCACACCATCTGAACCATCTGCTCCTTAGGGCAAATCCTACACAGACGCACTCCCTTCATTTCAGGTACAGAGGTTTCCAGGGCAAGAAACTTCTCCTGATACTCACTCCCACTTGAAAACAAACAGAAAACCATCTCAGCGTGAAAGATAACTCAGTGCCAGGTGAGTAGTAAAATGCTCAATGATGACACACAAGAAAGACACTGGTCTGGAAAGACTCGCATGAATCCACTCTGAACCAGCTACTTACTAATCTATATTTTAAGGGTATCAAAATCTTCATGTTTTTAAGTGCAATAACATGAAAATAAAAAACTTCTTTATGAACATAATCGCACTCCAAAGTGAGCTAGCCACATATTGAGTCTGGATCCCTCACGGGGCAGAGAGAGCCTGAAGCAGGTCAATCCCAGGCCAGTAGAACAGCTCTGTTATCTGAACCATGGCCATTAACACCTGGCTTCTGCGTGCACCGAGGGGCAGGTTACCTACTGACCAGCAGTGGCCTTTGAAAGATAGGTCACTTCACATTTTATGCGGAGATCCTAGCAGCCTTCCTTCGGGAATATTTGGGATTTACCGGTTTGGAGAAAAGGAACCTGCCACAATCTGAGACCCCACAGAGACTGAAGAGCGCAGGGGGGACCCTCCAACTCACCTGGAAGGAGGGAAAGTGCAACGGGTCCACATCATGTTACAGGCGGGGAAACTGAGTCTCCAAAGATGAATGGCTAACCCAAGGCGACAGCACAGGGCTGGGCTACAGCAAACTTGAAAGCCCCGGCGTTCTACCCTCGGTCGGACCTTTCACTCCAGAGGACTGTTGTTTACCCCGAGCATTCCATAGACAAAATGTGTCTTAATCCTGGAAATACCCCTCCCTGGCCACCGAGTGCCTCGCAGTCATTAGAACTTGGGAGGCATCTGCAGAGACACGAAGCCCAAGTGCGGAAAGCAGGAGGCGGGCAGACCCGCTGCAGGTGCAGGAAAGGTGAGCGCCCTCCTCCTCACCGGCCCCTGGACTGGCTCCAGGTCCGCCCGGTGGCGGCTCCCGGAGTCCTCGGCGATTCCCACTGAAAACCGCGAGCTCCCTCCGCACCCGCAGCGGCACCCGGCGCGGAGCCGTTCGCCCTCGGCCACCGGGCACACGGAGGCATGGGACGCGCGCCCCCCCCCGGGCATTCCTCCTTTCCAGGGGGGGTCCCTTCCCCGCAAACCACACGACCCCGGAGCTCGGGGCCTGCAGAATCTCACCGCCCGGAACCGGAAGGTTCCCTTTCCTTCGCCCCAGTCCCTAGCGCGCGGCAGTTGCCTGGGTCTCCCGAGCCTGCACCTTACCGGCAAGTCCGCCGCTCGGCTCCGACCCGGCCCCTCGCCCACCGCGGGCCACGGGATCCTCCGCGCCGACAGCCGGCTGCCGCCCGGGCGCTCCCAGGGCCGAGCCCAGGCGGCACCTGCACTGGGCATGCGCGGGAGGCCGGGGCCGGGGCGGGGGCGGGGGCGGGGGCGGTGGGCACTGGGCACTGGGCGGGCGGGGAGCCACCAAGGCAAAGGGGGAGAGATCCCCTCGGTGGCGGAGGCAACGCGGGGCTGCGCCCGCACTGGGCGTGAACGGGCTGCTGGGAAGTGCACGGGCCGCCCAGGGCAGAGACCGGGTCGGGGCAACATAGGGCGACGGAGCCTGGGAAATCCAGTCGGCCCACAGGCCGGTGCACGTCCCGCGCCGAATCTGGGACGCCCAGCCTTTCCGGAGCGCTTCCCAGATTCGGTTCTTCCGGATCCGTCATCCTGCTCTTCGCCCTCCCCATTTACTTGTGCAGAGTTGCATGTCCTTATGAAGTCTTAGGAAGCCTGACAACAGGAGAACAATAATACAGAAGTCACCTTGGTTTATTTGGTTGGAAATTTTCTGTAACCAAAGGTACCAAGCAATGATGGGTTTAAGTCAAGCTCCAAATGATTAATAGCACAAGCCGCCATGCCATTCGGCTGCATTAGGGGTATACTCTGTGGGCAAAGTGATGGTTAAGATAAAAACATAAAAGTAAATAGAGATAAGACTTCATCTCCATCTTCACCAGTCCACTTCTACCCTAGGGACAGGCATTTTCTTGGCATCAAACCATCAAGCCCTACCTATAACCTTTTTCTCCCTATTCCCAATCTCTTCTATATATCTCACTCCTGTTAAAACATTCAAACCTGTAAAGAATTTTTGTGAGTTTAGTTGAGCCAAACTGTCAACAGTTGCTGGGAAGCAAAATCTCAGCGAATTGAGATAATGCTCCAGAGCAGCGGTCGCCAACCTCTTGGACCTCACAGACCACCAGTGGTTCACGGAACACCTGTTGGCTACCGCTGCTCCAGAGAATGGCAGTTTTTAACCTTTTTTTTTTTTTTATCGATGTTATCATAGATGCAAAAAGACAGGCCCAGTTAAGGTAAAGGTTGACCTTGTCAGTGAAGATACCAGCCTAGGTGTGACTACCCACCATAACTGCTTTTAGTTAAAGTTTAATTTCAGACCATCCTTTGTGGTTACTTTAGGTCTTTGAGTTTGTAAGACTGCCATGAAGGCGTTCCCTGAGCTTGTCAGGTTAGCATGTGGCCCCTTTCGTCCACAGATGGAATACACCAAATGCAGGATCTTGGATATGTTTTCTATCTGCTGAGACTTGTCAGAAAGATTAAAATAGCACATTCCTTTAAATTCCTCACAACCGTGGCCACGCCACAAACAGCAAACAACCTATTGCTGTCCGCTTCTCTAGAACTGCCTCCCTGACCTGGCTCACCTCTTGATTTCTCCCATGTATAGCCCTGGTGGTGGCATTCAGGGCTTTTACCATGCTACAAGCCAGCTGGGCCACTTCTACTTTAAGGGAGCCTACCAGTACCAGCATAACAAAAATGGATGAAATATATTCAGCAGGACTCCACAGGTGGAGACGACATTGCAGTGCAGTGCAATGGCCGTGAGAAGGTCTTTTTTGGTTCCGACTCTGTGATATTTCTGGGGCTCAAAGATGGACAGTCATCCTAAGCAACCTTCATCCCTTACCTGGAAAGACTTCCATGAATCACCCCCCCCCCCACACACACACACACACACAGTGCTGTTGGCAGGGATATATGAATAAACAATTATCCCACCTATCAGAAACCAACCACCTGGCAGCGTAATATGTCCATTACTATAATGGAGGGTGAAATCATCTGAACAATTCATATTGTAGTTACTAGATACTTAACCACAATAACTAGAACACCTGGTAAAAGTCAGACATTCGCCACTGAGAATTACTGCACTAACCTTTAGAGCAGCGGTTCTCAACCTGTGGGTCGCAACCCCTTTGGGGGTCGAACAACCCTTTCACAGGGGGTCGCCTAAGACCATCGGAAAACACATATATAATTACATATTGTTTTGTGATTAATCACTATGCTTTAATTATGTTCAATTTGTAACAATGAAATGGGGGGCACCACAACATGAGGGACTGTATTAAAGGGTCGCGGCATTAGGAAGGTTGAGAACCGCTGCTTTAGAGGAAACATCCCTGCATCCTTTTCCCAGACAGTGGATCCCAACATATAAAGGTCTCTGTGTATGACTTTCCAAAATGAATGGAATAATTCTATATATTATCAATAGGTGCCCCAATTCCTACTCAGCAAAATGTAAAGGTCAGTTCTACACAGGTTCCTCCATTGTCAACTTCAGAGCAGTTGGAGTGGTGAGAAGCACGTCCCAGGGTCCCATCCATTTCTCCTCCAGTTGGATCATCATCCTTGCACTGCTTATATCTAACTTCCTACCACATCCCCCCTCAAGTATCTTGGCTCTAAAGCAGTGGTTCTCAACCTTCCTAATGCCGCAACCCTTTAATACAGTTCCTCATGTTGTGGTGATCTCCAACCATAAAATTATTTTCGTTGCTACTTCATAACTGTAATTTTGCTACTGTTATGAATCGTGATGTAAATATCTGATATGCAGGATGTATTTTCATTGTTACAAACTGAACATAATTAAAGCATAGTGATTAATCACAAAAACAATATGTAATTGTATATGTGTTTTCCGATGGTCTTAGGCGACCCCTGTGAAAGGGTTGTTCGACCCCCAAAGGGGTCGCGATCCACAGGTTGAGAACCGCTGCTCTAAATTATTTGAGAAAAGGGGCACAGGGTTTCTTCTGTAACTGCTTCGTGCTGAGGGACAACATTTTCCTTCAGAGCCAAGAGATCCTTGCTCTCTGTCAGAGGGACAATGAGGCCTGGGCGCAGAAAGAGTTGGCAATGGTGCCTAGAGGTGGACAAGGCAGACATGGGAGGGACAGGGGAGGGGCAGGGGGGCTGCAGTGGGAGGGGTCGGGTGGGGTGTGGAGGATGGGCCAAGACCCACTCCTGTGTCCACAGCAGCCTCGGGGCCCACAGTTCCTTTCAAGATGCACGAATTCGTGCACTGGGCCCCTAGTAACATAACCATTTCAATAACTTATAGAACTTTTGCTTCCTGGGCAAAAACAGGAAAGACCTTTTCCCTTTTAATAGACTAGAAAAGGACTAACCAAAATGAGGTTTATTCTCTAACTTCATTTGCCCTTGGGTGTGGTCAGCAAATGACACTAGTTGGATTTCTGCTATCTGTTTCCCTGAGTAGGTTGATATAAGCTATTTATCCTCTGGTTAGGGAGGCAAAATGCAAATCATTTATTCTTAAGTCTCCATGGTTTAGGGAAGATAGGATTTACTAGATGGCTCCAAATTACTGTGTAATGTGAAAGTATTATTTTATTTTATTTCTCCTTACAAAAATGGGAGTGGCCCCCCACTGCTATTTCTGTAGCCTGCTGGGGGACACTTCTACTAGGAAAAGAACTTGGGGGAGTTCAGAAGGTTTTATTTCCTGTATTTTTCTTTCTGAGTAGACTGTAACAACAAGAAATCTTGCATATAAGAAGAGTTCTTAAAAAACAGAAACAAACAAACAAAAACCCCTACAGTAAATAAATGAGTACTCTCAAAAGGATGGACTGGGACATTAGCCTTAGAATCTTATCTCACACTAACCCAGCACAGCAAATGGGTTCTGAGTAGCACAAAGCCCAAACATCAGAGACAGAGGATTCCCTATGTTAATAAAACAGTAGAGAGCAAACTAAGTCCTCCAAAGATAAGAAAGCAAGCAAAGAACGTCAGTAACCAAGTTACATCATAGACAGACAAGAACGTTCACTCGCTAAGAGTTTCCAGCGGTTGATGCCTTCAGAGGGAGAACAGGAAGGGTCACTAAGATTAAGAATTCTCGGCAGCTGCTGGGAAATAACCGAAATCCCTGACACAGGTTCAGCCAACCACAAGTAGCTGGAGCCCCTAGCAAAGTGGGATACGCCCCATCTTTAAACAACATTAAACCAAACAATAAAAAGACACAAAACAATCAACAGAGAGGCTATCTATAATAATAAAAGGGTAATATGCTAATTAGACCGGACATCCTTCCAGACGACCTTCCAGACAAAGTGGGGGCTGCGAGGGAAGCCTGAGTCCCGGGTGCCAGAGGGAAGCCGGTGCTGGCAAGCGGAGGAAGGAAGGCCTACTCTTGCATGGATTTCATGCATCGGGCCTCTAGTGTACAATATTTATGGGCACGTACAACCCACAGACAAGAGCTTCACATCATGCTCCTTGTCTGTCCAGCCACAGAAATCTCAGAATGCCCTGTGTTTAAAACCAACCAAAGCAGAGCAATGTCTCTCGTCCCAGAGTGGATCAGACTAAAGACTTGGAGACCAAGCAAGGACCACTGGAGGTCCCTTGCCACCCGGAGCTGATCAGGCTCACCCGGAGGACAGGCAATAAAATGCCTCCCATGCCACACACACTACTGCCATACACAGAACATACTTCCTTACAAGGAAGCGCAGACAGGAGGCAGCAAGTACTTCTCGTGCCATACAAACACCCTTGATTCCTCCTACAAAAACGCTTCAATCAACTTAGGTCTCAGGTGACACGTGGAGAATTGCTGAGGCTACAGCTGGAACTCAAAACAGGAAAATTCCTGGCAGCGCTGCAAATAAAGAGTCCAGACCTCAGCCCCAGGAACCCCAAGTCCAGGCAGCAAGCGGGATCCTCGGTACTCACCCCAGAGGAGTCTCTTGCTTACGTCCTTTCGTTGTGCCAGAATATGTAATTGGACAATCAGTGGGTCCGTGCTGCCTGTCACTACACGAGTTAAGCAGAGACGGTTGAATCACATGAGCCTTTGCTCCAATACTGCTGGCAGTATGGGAGACCAGCACATCATCCACAAAAATCTGCTCTGCATCATCCCCTAAACCAGCTGCTTACATAGGGTAAGACAAGGATTATATGGATAAGTAGGGATTACAGGCATGGGGAAGTAGGCAAAGCAGGCTATGGTGGGACTCCATTGTTCAGGCAACAAGGTTGTTAATCTTTCCATGATAATAGGCAATTCTTTTTTAAAAAAATATATTTTATTGATTTTTTACAGAGAGGAAGGGAGAGGGATAGAAAGTCAGAAACATCGATGAGAGAGAAACATCGATCAGTTGCCTCCTGCACACCTCCCACTGGGGATGCGCCCACAACCAAGGTACATGCCCTTGACCGGAATCGAACCCGGGACCCTTGAGTCCACAGGCCGACGCTCCATCCACTAAGCCAAACCGGTCAGGGCACTAGGCAATTCTTGAATGAGAATGGACCACACTCCAAGGTTGACTCCCAGGTACTGAGGGCAGACAACTCCCAGCCGGGTCAAAATTCTTTTCCTTTCTTTCTTCCTTCCTTCCTTCCTTCCTCCCTCCCTCCCTCCCTCCCTTCATCCTTCCTTTCCTTCCTTCCCTTCCCTTTCCTTCCTTCCTTCCTTCCTTCCTTCCTTCCTTCCTTCCTTCCTTCCTTCCTTCCTTCCTTCCTTCCTTCCCCTCACCCGAGGATATTTACCCATTGATTTTTACCCTGTATAAGCAGCTGGCTTATGGGGGCCGCAGAGCAGATTTTTGTGAATGACCTGCTGCTCTCTCAAACTGCCGGCAGTATTGGAATAAACACTCACATATGATTCAACCCTATCTCTGCTTAATTGGCTCAAGTAGTGACAGGCAGTACAAACCCATTGATTGTCTGGTTACACTACTTACTACTCTATTGCATCTCCCCCTTAATTTCTGAAACACAAAAATATGATCTAATTTTTTCCATGATTCAGTGTTTTTGTTTTTGTTTCATGATTCAAATGTTTTAATGTAGGAGTCAGGAAATAGCAATCTCTGGCTGAATCCAGCATGCAGAAATGTTTCGTTTGGACTTCAGTTTTTCCAACATTTTAAAAATTAGATTTCACATGAAAATCCCATTCTGGCCTTTTAAACACCTTGATCATCTTGAAACATTTCATGCATGGCCAAATGACAGCAACCGTCTGGAGCTAAATAAAAACCTCCATAGTCCCCAAAACCCAAACAAAGAGAGACCCCTTGAAGGAGTCATCCTTTTAAGCCAACTGTCTTGCTAAGTGAACTCTTATAACTGACTTTCAACTTCCCCCAAAGTATTGATCCAGGTAAAACAGGTGGTGGTGGCCATAGCACAGATACCTCCTTGCTCAGCTACAGATAACCAAGACTGTTCTATTATCAAGAACAACTTTAGTCAGAGAGTCTAAAGATCTGGACAGATAATGCCTTAGCAACAAAATCTGTAATGGTAATGTCTCCAAGAATGAAGAAGGGGTTTCAGATCATATTCCCATTTGTATCTATTCCTAACCAGGAGAATATGGCCTTCCCAAAGGAAGTGATTCCTGAATCACGAATGCCTCCTTGTAGGCCTTTCTAGAACAGTTTTGAGCATAATCAGATAATCAAAGTCATTGTCCAGCTGTGTGCCAGCCAGCTAGGCACTCATAGGCCCAAGGAGAATAATGATAAACACTACAAACAAGGATAAATCCTATCAGAAAACCTAACTGACCCCATTCAAAGTAGGGGTCAGTTAGGTTTTCTGCTAGCTAGAAATAAAAAAGTTGTTCTAAATTCCAGACGTTACCCCACTTAGCAATGGCCTGGGAGATATGGACGAAGGCATTATCTTTCCAGGCCAATGCCAGAGAGTAAAGGAAAGAAAGAAGAGAAAAAAAGGTCTAATGTTTAGATAACATAGTGTTGCAGAATTTACCAGGCGACCAGAAAATACACAATGAGTACTCGGAGATTCAGGAAAAAAAAAAAAGAGAGACCTTTATTCAAAGCAGCGCTGCTGGCTCAGGGGATTCAAAGATCCAAAGCCTGAACATCTTATACAAGGAGATTACTCCTTAAATATATATTCCTAAAATTCTTTGTTTCCTAACTCCCGGGCTTTTGCAGCCCTACCTTAGTTAGAATGGGGAAGTAAGATTACAGCTAAAGACCTGGAAGTAAGATTACAGCTAAAAATCCTCTCTGGCTAAGCTGTTAAATTCTGGGTTTGTGGCCCTTGTAAACTGGGAGTATTTAGGAAAACAGATTATTGCCTAAGGCAGGGGCAGTGACTTAATTATAGGCTAACAAGAATGTGCAGTAGGATACTGGTTACTGGCAAGGATTCAGATTGCTAACCCCCTTCTCTCCCCCGCCCCACCCCCCAGGCTGCCCCCTATATTCTCCTTCAGTAGAAAGTCTTGATTTAGTGTGTTCGGCAAAAGCAGTCTACATCAATGTGAGCTACTTCTCTTCCTAGTCAGTATGATTCAAAGAATTGTGTGTACAGGCTGTCAATGTTTTCCACTGAAAAATTGTTGGGAAATTCCTGTAATGTACAATCAAACCATTTGTTTGGGCAGGACAGTCCAGGAAAAGTACAGCAATGCTAATGGAGACATTGACATAGTAGCCTTGTGATTATAGCTAGTAAGGGAGGCACTGGGGGAAAGCCCCAGAAGTCTAAATTCAGGGTCAGTTCGGAAGAACTGACATTTCGCCTTAGTCAAATTCCTAGGAGAAACTTACAAACATGGGCAAGGCAGTTGCTCCCAGTGGTGGTTGGGCCGGGAAGAATCCAAACCCCTCCCAGGACAGGGTCTCTTTTTTAAGGGGCTTCGTAGTAAAACCATATGGTGGGTGGTCACCTAGATTGACCAGAAAGAACAATGCTTTCCTAAACGGATAGATTAACATCAGGCAGTGAGCACACTCTACACATTCATTAACTTCCTTGGGGGTGAGGCTCCCATACATACAAAATTAAATATGTTTTTCTCCTCTTCATTTGTGTTATGTCAACTTAATAGACCAGTCAAAAGTACCCAAAAGGGTAGAATAAAATGTTTTCTTCCCCTACAGAAGCAAATAGGAATGCTATTTACTGTACTTTTCCCTGTATAACACCCCCTCCACTTTTCCAACCCAAAATTAAGAAATCAATATTTTAAACATAAAACAGAACACATTTTTGTTTAGTAATTACCACAGGTAATGTTTACATACCAGTACTATGATATTATGCAGCATATCACTTTATTCAGCCTCTGTTGCATCACTTCTCTCTTCTTCATCACTATTAGTTCCAGACATATAAATTTCTTCAGCTTCTACTGTATCACTGCTGTCTTCTGAGTCATGTCTATATATGTGAGATCATCTTCATAAACTGGTGGCATTTTCTGAGCTAACTTTGTTCGTGTTCTCATGGTCAACCCTTCTCCCCTCATGAAATTGAAGCACCATTTTGCCTTTCCTATAAAACCAGCAATGTTTATTTTGCTTGCAAACATTCTTGCCTGACATTGAATAAGCTTGGTTGACACACATAAGCCACTCTGGCACTGCTCCATAATCCAAGTCCAAGCCTCTGCTCCAAGTTTACCCATTTTGCTGGTTTTCCTCTTAAGGCCGCCTTCTTTTTTGGCATCTTAAGGAGTTGTTCTTCCTGTTTTCTCCACTGTCTGGTCATACACTCAGTGGGAGGACGTCCAAATTGTCTCTCTGCAGCTCTATTTCCATGCTCTTTTGCATAGCTGATTACATTCAGTTTGAATTTTGCAGAGTAAGACAATTGCTTACCGGTATTTATCTTTTTATTTTTTGGCATCTTTATGGGCTCAGAATGCTCTGGTCCCTGTTGCATCTGCTCAATCTCCACCTCCATCTCCACCTCCATCTCCACCTCCAATTATGGCATCAGCTGACATCAGTAACAATAAGGCTCATGATTGGAAGAAGCCTGTTTGACAAGGTATGGGCAGCTACGCACCCGTGCAGCTCCCTCCTCAGCTTACTTCTATGTATAAGACACCCCTCAATTTTCAGTCTAATGATTTTAGGAAAAAATAGCATCTTATATATGGAAAAATACGGTATTATTGTTACCATTTTTTTAAAATATATTTTATTGATTTTTTTACAGAGAGGAAGGGAGAGGGATAGAGAGTTAGAAACATCAATCAGCTGCCTCCTACACACCCCCCACTGGGGATGTGCCCGCAACCAAGGTACATGCCCTTGACCGGAATCGAACCTGGGACCCTTCAGTCTGCCGGCCGACGCTCTATCCACTGAGCCAAACCAGTCAGGGCTGTTACCATTTTAGATATGATGAAATCAAAGCAAAAGAGAAATAAGTTGCCTAGGTATGCTGTCAGGAATTTCCCCCTCAATGAACAGACATTTAGGAAATTAGCCCTCTTCACCCAGGAATTAAAGAAACCATACATTTATGGCAGATTTAAAAATAGAGGTTTGGACTGATTCTGCTGAGCCCAGGAATTAGGACAAAATTTAGAGAATCCCTCCTTCGCTAGAGATTCAGACCAAGGGACTTGCTTGGTTTGACTTTTCATGTTAAGCTACCAGACCTATTAGAACTCAGCAATTTGCTAAGACCTAAATACTTTTTTAATTTTTTCCATTTTTTAACAGCTTTGTTGAGATATACTTCACATATCATACATTCACTCATTTAAAGTATGTAACTCAATGGTTTACAACCATCATTACATTCTAATTTAAAAGAACCATTTTTTTTTTTGCCTCAAAAAACGAACCGTACCCATTAGCTGTCACTGCCCATTCCCACCTCTCTTTCCCAGCCCTAGGCAAACACTAATCTTTCTGTCTCTATAGATGACCATTTTGAACTTTTGATGTTAATGGAATGATACAGTATGTAGCTTTTTGTGTCTGACTTCTTTCACTTAACAAATGTTTTCAAGGTTTATTCATGTTATAGCATATATCAGCACTTCATTTCTTTTATAGAAAAACTAGAGGCCCGGTGCACAATATTTGTGCACTGGATGGCGGGGTGGGGAGGGGGCTCCCTCAGCCCAGCTTGTGCCCTCTCACAGTCCAGGACCCCCGAGGGGTCCTTAGCGCTGCTGCAGAGGCTCCCGCCACCTCCACTGTGCTTGCCAGCTTTGAGCCTGGCTTCTGGCTGAGTGGAGCTCCCCCTGTAGGAGTGCAATGACCACCAGGGGGCAGCTCCTGCGATGAGCGTCTGCCCCCTGGTGGTCAGTGCATGTCATAGCGACTGGTTGTTCTGCTGTTTTTTTTCTGCTGTTTGGTTGATTTGCATATTAGCCTTTTATTATATAGGACTAGGGGCCCGGTGCATGAAATTTGTGCACTGGGTTGGGGGGGGGGAGTGTTCCTCAGCCCAGCCTGCCCCCTCTCACATACTGGGAGCCCGCAGGCGTTGACCCCCATCACCCTCCAATCACAGGATCGGCCCCTTGCCCAGGCCTAATGCTCTGACCGAGGCCTTAGGCCTGAGCAAGGGGACCCCCAGCTCCCTGCGGTGCAGGCTCCGCCCCTGCCCAGGCCTAACGCCTCTGGCCGAGGCGTCCGGCTTGGGCAGCAGGGACCTGCAGCAGCAGCGGCCCCACGATCGCACGGGCTCCGCTTTAGGCCCAGGCAAGGGACCCCTAGCTCCCGGGACTGCCAGCTTCGCCCGTGCCCAGCTCTCATCGCTGGTTCCACCCCTACTTCCCGCTATCACTGCCAGGGCGGCAAAGGCACCCCAATTCTCCGATTGTGGCTGGCTCTTAGCTCCTCCCTGGGTTTCCGATCACTGTCAGTGGCAGGGGGCTTCTTCCTGCTTTCCCTTTCGCCTCCCTGCATTGTGCCTACATATGCAAATTAACCGCCATCTTTGTTGGCGGTTAACTGCCATCTTAGTTGGCAGTTAATTTGCATATCGCCCTGATTAGCCAATGAAAAGGGTAGCGGTTGTACGCTAATTAGCATGTTTCTCTTTTATTAGATTAGATAGGATAATATTCCAACCTGGCCAGTGTGGCTCAGTGCTTGAGCTTCAACCTATGAACCAGGAGGTCATGGTTTGATTCCTGGTCAGGGCACATGCCTGGGTTGTGGACTCGATCCCCAGTAGGGGGAATACAGGAGGCAACCAATCAATACTTCCCTTTCATCATTAATGTTTCTATCGCTCTCTACCTCTCCTTTACTCTCTGAAATTAATAAAAATATATTTTAAAAATAATATTTCATTGTATGAATATACCACATTTTGATGAATAATTCATCAGTTGATGGACTTTTTGCTTGTTTTTATTTTTATTTATTATTTTTTTCGGAAATTTTTATTTAAATGTCTTATGTTCCCTTTTAACCAACTTTTTGCCGTTCCAAACAGGAGAGTCACTTCAGAGAGGAGCTGGCACGCGTGATGTCCGCGGGCGCGGAGGCCCCAGATTAGTTGGCCTGCCCCTGGTGCATCCGCAGGTGGCGGTGGTAGGTGGAGGACTGGCGGTAGGTCCTCCCGCACTGAGCGCACGTGTAGGGCTTGGCGCCCGTGTGGATGCGCTCGTGCGCCAGCAGGTTGGTCCGGTGGCTGAAAGCGCGGTCGCAGCTGCCGCAGCGGAAGGGCTTCTCCTTCGAGTGGATCAGCTCGTGCACGCGCAGGTCCGAGGCCTGGAAGAAGCCTTTGCCGCACGTGGCACAAAGGAAGGGCCTCTCGTTGTTGTGCCTCCGCTGGTGCAGCTGGAACCGACAGAGGTACTCGAAGACCCGGGGACACTGGTCGCACCGGTACAGCTTTCGGGCTCCCCCCGCCTCCTGGGGCGCCTCCTCTCGGGGAGGCTCTTCCTGGGCAGTGGGGGCGCCCGGACTTGCTGAACCAGAGCTGCGTGGACTCTCCCCGGACACCTCGCTCTCTGCGGGGCCCTGAGGGCTCTCTTCCTCCAGGGGTTGGTGGTCTGGACTGGAAAGGTTGTCGCCATCTTCATCTGCATCTGCATCTGCATCTCCTGGTGCTGCTGATGGGGGTGTCTCTGGGGGAGGCAGGGAGGGTGTCCCCCGGGTGAGCGCCTTGGCGGCTGCTGCTGAGCACTGCTCCTGGAGGTAGGCCAGGACCTGTCCTATGGGCATGTTCTCCGAGAACAGGGCGTCCTGCCCCCCCATGCTGAAATGTATCATTCTGGGGGGCCTCAGGTCCTCATCCTCCAGGTGCTCCATGAATGCCTCCAGGTCTCTGCCACTCGACTCCCACTTCTCCCGCCAGGCGGCCCTCTCGCTGTTGGGCCTGTTGAGCAGAAACTGCTCCACTGACAGTTGGACAATCATCTCTAGCTTACTGTGCCTGTCTGGCTGCAGCCATGAGCAGAAAGACCAATAGATGCCCTGAAGCTCCGCCTTCCCAAGCCTGCGGCTGCCCTTGTTCAATGAGATGAGTCCAGGGCTGGGGAAGCCGACCTTCTCCGCCTCCTCTCCCTCCTGGTTGATGGGTCCTCCGAGAATTCTAAGCTTGAAGTTTCCTGCCCAGGGACCGTTCCTGGCTGGTTCGTCTTGAGATGCCATTCTCCTCACGGACACAGATGTTCACGCTGGATGATCCTGGCCCAACGCTGAGCTGCTGTGGGGCTGGGCTGTCAGCGATGTGCTCTGATGTGCTTCCCTGTTGGGGTCCAGCCCCAGCAGGTCCAGGGGTTCCCAAAGGTGTGGACGGAGTCGGCGAAGAAGGAATGACACGAAGACAGACACGAAGACAGCGTTCAGTTGATCAGCAGCCTAGTCAGGTTCTCTAGCCAGGTTCTAGCCAGGATCTCCAACTAGGTTCTGTGTATTATTGTTTTGTTACATCTGTATTTATACCAGTTGATTGTAATCCTATCAATTTCTATTCCAAAGGTTAGGGCGTTTCTTATCTCCATTCCAGGGAGTAAAGATTATGTAGCTTAAGTGTGATTGTTCGTAGTTAAAGTGATTAAATACCCGCCTGGCACTTAGTTAAGGGGTTTTATTCCCTCCCTAACTTCAGGGGAAAAATCCCTACCTGGGAAAACAACCTTTCTCAGAGAGGTGACCTTGGTTTAAACACATAGCACCAAGAAGGGGAGCAAACATATTAATAACAGCATGTCATATATGCCACGTCCCTTGAAACATATGCTGTGCAGATGTTTCTTCCTTGCAGCGACTGTGTCAAGCAGCAAGGATGACCGGCTTCCAGCAAATTCCCCCATTTTTATTTTTTAAATGATGTGACTTAAGGTTTTTTTGTTTGTTTGTTTGCTTAAAGTATTACAAAGGGTATTACATATGTGTCCCTTTTTTTCCCCCACCCTTGACAATCCCTTGGCCTCCTCTTATGTCCATTGGTTATGCTTATATGCATGCATACAAGTCCTTCGGTTGATCTCTTACCCCCCTCTTTGCTGCCCCCCAACCCTCCCCAGCCTTCCCACTGAAGTTTGACAATCAGTTTGAGGCTGCTCTGCCTCTGTATCTATTATTGTTCGTAGTTTCTAATGGTCTTTATTATCCGTGAATGAGTGAGATCATGTGGTATTTTTCCTTCATTGACTGGTTTATTTCATTTAGCATAATGTTCTCCAGTTCCATCCATGCCGTTGCAAATGTAAGAGTTTCTTCTTTTTTATAGCAGCATAGTATTCCATCGTGTAGATGTACCACAGTTTTCTAATCCATTCATCTACTGATGGGCACTTAGGCTGTTTCCAGATCTTAGCTATGGTGAATTGTGCTGCTATGAACATATGGGTGCATATATCCTTTCTGATTGGTGTTTCTGGTTTCTTGGGATATATTCCCAGAAGTGGGATCACAGGGTCAAATGGGAGTTCCATTTTTAGTTTTTTGAGGAAACTCCATACTGTCTTCCATAGTGGCTGCACCAGTCTGCATCACCAGCAGTACACGAGTGTTCCTTTTTCTCCACATCCTCTCCAGCACTTGTCGTTTGTTGATTTGTTGATGATAGCCATTCTGACAGGTGTGAGATGGTACCTCATTGTTGTTTTGATTTGCATCTCTCGGATGATTAGTGACTTTGAGCATGTTTTCATATGTCTCTTGGCTTTCTGAATGTCCTCTTTTGAAAGGTTTCTATTTAGATCCTTTGCCCATTTTTTGATTGGATTGTTTATCTTCCTTTTGTTAAGTTGTATGAGTTCCCTATAAATTTTGGAGATTAGGCCATTATCAGATATGACATTGGCAAATATATTTTCCCATGCAGTGGGTTTTCTTGTTGTTTTGTTGATGGTTTCATTTGCTGTGCAGAAGCTTTTTATTTTGATGTAGTCCCATTTGTTCATTTTCTCTTTAGTTTCAAGTGCTCTAGGAGCTGTATCAGTGAAGAAATTGCTTCAGCATATGTCTGAGATTTTGTTGCCTTGGAATCCTTCTAGAATTTTTATGGTTTCCCATCGTACATTTAAGTCCTTTATCCATTTTGAGTTTATTTTTGTGTATGGTGTAAGTTGGTGGTCTAGTTTCATTTTCTTGCATATATCTGTCCAATTTTCCCAACACCATTTATTGAAGAGGCTATCTTGGCTCCATTGTATGTTCTTGCCTCCTTTGTCAAATATTAATTGAGCATATTGGTTCGGGCCAATTTCTGGGCTCTCTATTCTATTCCATTGATCTATATGTCTGTTCTTGTGCCAGTACCAGGCAGTTTTGAGAACAGTGGCTTTGTAATACAGCTTGATATCTGGTATTGAGATCCCACCTACTTTGTTCTTTCTCAGGATTGCTGCAGCTATTCAGGGTCTTTTTTTTTTTTTTAATATATTTTATTGATTTTTTACAGAGAGGAAGGGAGAGGGATAGAGAGTTAGAAACATCGATGAGAGAGAAACATCGACCAGCTGCCTCCTGCACACCTCCCACTGGGGATGTGCCCGCAACCAAGGTACATGCCCTTGACCGGAATCGAACCTGGGACCTTTCAGTCCGCAGGCCGACGCTCTATCCACTGAGCCAAACCGGTTTGGCATTCAGGGTCTTTTTTTATTCCAGATGAATTTTTGGAGAGTTCGTACTAGATCTGTGAAGTATGCCATTGGTATTTTAATGGGAAGTGCATTGAATTTATAGATTGTTTTGGGTAGTATGGACATTTTAATGATGTTGATTCTACCAATCCATGAACACGGTATGTTCTTCCATCTGTTTATGTCTTCCTCTATCTCTTTTTTCAGCGTCCTGTAGTTTTCTGAGTAGAGATCTTTTACCTCTTTAGTTAAGTTTATTCCTAGGTAGCTTAATTTTTTTTGGTGCAATGGTAAATGGGATTGTTTTTTTAATCTCTCTTTCTGAAAGTTCACTATTGGTGCATAGAAATACCATAGATTTCTTGGGGTTAATTTTGTATCCTGCTACATTGCCAAATTCATGTATTAAGTCTAGTAGTTTTTTGATGGAGTCTTTAGGGTTTTGTATGTATAATATCATGTCGTCTGCAAATAAGGACAGTTTTACTTCCTCTTTTCCAATTTGGATGCCTTTTATTTCTTCTTCTTGTCTAATTGCAATGGCTAATACTTCCAGTACTATGTTGAACAGGAGTGGTGAGAGTGGGCATCCCTGTCTTGTTCCTGTTCTTAGGGGAAATGGTGTTAGTTTTTGTCCATTGAGTATGATGTTGGCTGTGGGCCTGTCATATATGGCTTTTATTATGTTGAGGTATGATCCTTCTACTCCCACCTTGCTGAGAGTTTTTATCAAAAATGGGTGTTGGATTTTGTCAAATGCTTTTTCTGCATCAATTGATATGAACATGTGGTTTTTTTCTTTCAATTTGTTTATGTGATGTATCATGTTTATTGATTTTCGGATATTGTACCATCCTTGCATCCCTGAGATAAATCCTACTTGGTCGTGGTGTATGATCTTTCTGATGTACTGCTGGATCCGATTTGCTAAGATTTTGTTGAGGATTTTGGCATCTATGTTCATGAGGGATATTGGCCTGTAATTCTCTTTCATTGTGTTGTCTTTACCTGGTTTTGGTATTAGGGTGATGCTTCATAGAATGAGCTTGGAAGTGTTCCTTCCTCTTGAATTTTTTGTAGTAGTCTGAGGAGGATAGGTTTTAGTTCTTCCTTGAATGTTTGGTAAAACTCCCCTGTGAAGCCATCTGGTCCTGGGCTTTTGTTTACTGGAAGCTTTTTGATGGCTGCTTCAATTTCTTCCATAGTTATTGGCCTATTGAGATTTTTAGATTCTTCCTGATTGAGTATTGGAATGTTGAATTTTTCTAGGAATTTGTCCATTTCCTCCAGGTTGTTTAGTTTTTTGGAGTAGAGCTGTCCATAGTATTTTTTAAAAAATATTTTATTGATTTTTTACAGAGAGGAAGGGAGAGAGATAGAGAGTTAGAAACATCGATGAGAGAGAAATATCGATCAGCTGCCTTCTGCACACCTCCTACTGGGGATGTGCCCGCAACCCAGGTATATGCCCTTGACCGGAATCGGACCTGGGACCTTTCAGTCCGCAGGCCGACGCTCTATCCACTGAGCCAAACCGGTTTCGGCTATAGTATTTTTTTACAATCATTTGTATTTCTGTGGGGTCTGTTGTTATTTCCCCTCTATCGTTTCTGATTTTGTTTATTTGGGTCCTCTCTCTTTGCTTCTTGGTGAGCCTGGCTAGAGGTTTGTCAATCTTCTTTATCATTTCAAAGAACCAGCTCTTGGTTTCATTGATTTTCTGTATTGTCTTTTTGGTCTCTATGTCATTTATTTCTCCTCTAATCTTTATCTCCTTCCTTCTGCTCACTCTGGGGTTTTCTTGTTGCTCTCTTCCTAATTCTTTGAGTAGTAGAGTTAGATGATTTACTACCATTTTTTTTCTTGTTTTTTGAGATAGGCCTGTAGAGCTATAAACTTCCCTCTCAGGACTGCTTTCATTGCGTCCCATAGGTTTTGGATTGTTGTGTTTTCATTGTCATTAGTTTCCAGGATGCTTTTAATTTCTTCTTTGATCTCATTGGTAACCCAATCAATATTTAATAACATGCTATTCAGCTTCCAAGTGTTTGAGTATTTTGGGTTGTTTTTATTGTAGTTTATTTCTAATATTATGCCATCGTGGTCTGAGATGATGCTTGGTATGATTTAAATCTTCTTGAATTTGGGGAGACTTTGTTTGTGACCCAATATGTGGTCTATTTTTGAATCTGTCTCATGAGCACTTGAGTGGAATGTATATTCCGTGGCTTTGGGATGAAGTGTTCTGAAGATGTCAATTAAGTCCATCTGATCTAGTGAGTCATTTAGGATTGCTGTTTCTTTGCTGATTGTTTGTCTAGAGGATTTATCCAGTGATGTCAGTGGTGTATTAAAGTCCCCTACTATGATTGTATTGTTGTTGATCTCTCCTTTGATATCTTCCAGGAGTTTTTTTAATGTATTTGGGTGCTCCTGCATTGAGTGCATATATGTTTACCAGGGTTATATCTTCTTGTTGTATTGATCCCTTTAGTATTATGAAGTGGCCTTCCTTATCTCTTGTTATAGCCTTCACTTTGAGGTCTATTTTGTCTGATATAAGTATTGCTACCCCAGCTTTCTTTTCCTTTCCATTTGCCTGGAAGATATTTTTCCATCCCTTCACTTTCAGTCTGTGTGAGTCCCTTCTAATGAGGTGGGTCTCTTGTAGACAGCAAATGTATGGCTCATGTTTTTTTATCCATTCAGCCACTTGATATCTTTTGGTTGGAGCATTTAGTCCATTTACGTTTAAAGTTATTATTGAAAGGTACTTGTTTGTAGCCATTTCTTTTGTGTGTGTGTGGCTGTTTTCTTTCTGAGCTTTTTATTTCTTCTTTTTACACCAGTCCCTTTAGCATTTCTTGCATTGCTGGCTTGGTGGCGATAAACTCCCTTAGCCTTTTTTTGTCTGTGAAGCTTCTTATTTCCCCTTCAATTTTGAATGATAGCCTTGCTGGATAGAGTATTCTTGGATTCAGTCCTTTGCTTTGCATCACTTTGTAAATTTCCGTCCATTCTTTTCTGGCCTGATGTGTTTCTGTTGAGAAATCATTTGATAATCTAATGGGAGATCCCTTGTATGTAACTTTCCGTCTCTCTCTTGCAGCCTGTAAGATTCTCTCTTTGTCCTGAACATTTGCCATAGTAATTATGATGTGTCTTGGTGTGGGTCTTTTGGGGTTCACTTTGTTTGGGACTCTCTGTGCTTGTGTGACTTTTTTTCTTCCCCACCTCAGGGAAGTTTTCTGATATTATTTCTTCAAATAGGTTTTCTAATCCTGTTCCTCTTTCTGTTGTTCTGGCACCCCTATTATTCGTATGTTGTTTCGTTTCATGTTGTCCCAAAGCTCCCTTAGGCTCTCCTCCTGTCTTTTAATTTTTTTCTCCAATTGCAGTACAGTTTGGGTGTGTTTTGCTTCCTTGTCTTCTAATTCACTAATTCGGTCCTCCACTTCTCCTAGTCTACTGTTGATGCTTTCAGTGATGTTTTTTATTGAAGCTATATCGCTCTTCATTTCTTCTTGGGTCTTACATAAGTTATCGATTTTTTCATCTGTTTTCTTGCTTCTTGCATAAGTTGTTGAGTTTTCCCTCCATCCGGTTTATGCACTCTAGGACCCTTATTCTGAATTCTTTTTCTGTCATGTTGCATGCCTCTGTATCACTTAGCTGCTTTTCTGGCAAGTCCCCCTTTTCTTTCCTTTGGGGTTTTTTTTTGCCTACCCATGTTTGATCTCACTGACATATCTAGATGTTGAGTCGTTCAGTGGCTGCTCCCTGGGTGGCAGTGGCTCCTTGGGTTGTGGTTGCTCCTCGGGCGGTGGCAGTAGTAGCTGCTCCTCAGTTGGCAGCAGCTCCTCTGGTGGGTGCTGTTCACAGCTGTGGTGGCTCTTCTGGCTGGTGGGGGGAGGCTTCACGTACAGCTGCTGTTCCTCAGACAGTGGGTGTGGTGATCATGAGGCCGCTGTTGCTTGGATCTGCTTTCTGAGAGAAGCAGGACTCCACGTAGTTGCGCTGTCCCAGATCCAGTGTCTCCAGGTTAGCAGCCGATCTCTGGATGCCGGGTCTTTGGGTGTACAGTATACATTTCCAAAAAGCAGCCACTCAAGATGGCGCGGTCTCCGCGGCTTTGTTTTTAGTTTTTGGCTACTATGAATAACACTGATGTGAACATTCCTATCATATGTTTTTTATATATAATTTAGTAGCTCTATGTTTGGGTCAAATGATGTTATAGATATAATTTGGTAACTCTATGTTTATTTGTTTGTTTTAAATATACTTTATTGGATTGGTGTTTTTTTTTTACAGAGAGGAAGGGAGAGGGCTAGAGATTTAGAAACATCGATGAGAGAGAAACATCGATCAGTTGCCTCCTGCACACCCCCCACTGGGGACGTGCCTGCAACCAAGGTACATGCCCTTGACCGGAATTGAACCTGGGACCCTTGAGTCCGCAGGCCGACTCTCTACCCACTGAGCCAAACCAGTTAGGGCTGAGTTTTTAAAATTGTAGTAAAATGCATATAACATAACCCTGACTGGGTTGTTCAGTTGCTAGAGCATCGTCCCAATATACCAAGATTGTAGGTTCGATTCCCAGTCCGGGCATATACAAGGAGCAACCAATAAATGCATAAATAAGTGGAACATATCTCTCTCTGTTCATCTCTGTCTCTAAAAAATCAATTTATTAAAAGAACAAAAGCTAAAAAAAAACACACTACACCACATAAAATTTACTATCTCAGCCATTTTTAAGTATATAGTTCAATAGTATTAAGTATATTCATATTGTTATGCAACCAATCTCCAGAACTTTTCCACCTTGTAATTAAAGTCTGTCCTCATTAAATAACAACCCCCCATTTCCTCCTCCCTCCAACCCCTGGCAACCACTATTTCACTTTCCGTTTCTGTGAATTTACTCCGGATACCTCCTGTAAGTGGAATCATGTAGTATTTGTCTTTTTGTGACTGGTTTATTTCCCCTAGCGTAATGTCTTCAAGTTTCATCCATGTTATAGCATGTGTCAGAATTTCCTTCCTTTTTAAGGCTCAATAGTATTCCATTGTATCGTTATATCACATTTTTTTTTATCCATTCATCCACCGATGGACATTTGGGTTGTTTCCATCTCTTTTTTTTTTTTTTAATATATTTTATTGATTTTCCACAGAGAGGAAGGGAGAGAGACAGAGAGTCAGAAACATTGATGAGAGAGAAACATCGATCAGCCGCCTCCTGCACATCCCCCACCGGGGATATGCCCGCAACTCAGGTACATGCCCTTGACCGGAATCGAACCCGGGACCTCTCAGTCCGTAAGCCGACGCTCTATCCACTGAGCCAAACCGGTTTTGGCCCATCTCTTGTCTATTGTAAATTATGCTGCTATGAGCATGGATATATCAGGGAGGAAACACTTTTCCTTCACTCTCTTAAATCCAGCACCTGGAGCTTATGATTAAATTGACAAAAGAGAGATTAACAGGATAAAAAGCACATAATTTTTATGAACATTTATGTGCACAGAAATTCACAAGAAAAAAAAAGAAGTAAAACTTAAAGTAGCATTTAGCTCTGGGGGCTTATATACCCTTTTCACAAGGGAAAGAGAGTTTGAGCTTCAGTGGATAACAACTCGAGGGGAATTGACTAGACAATACATGGGGGACTTATGGACTATAAGGACTCCATTAGTAAGGTCTGTTTATGCAAATTCGTCTTGGTATCCACTCCCCATCTTTGAGGATAAGAATCACTTTTCTCCCCTCGTAGCTGGGAAGGAGCATGTTCCTCAAAGAGAAGTTGATGCTCTGCTTCCAGGCATAGAAGGTAACTATATTTTTTAAATATCTTTTTATTATTGATTTCAGGGAGGAAGGGAGACGAAGAGAGAGCTAGAAACATCAATGATGAGAGAGAATCATTGATTGGCTGCCTCCTGCACACCCCACACTGGGGATCCAGCCCACAACCCAAGCATGTGCCCTGACCCGGAATTGAACCCTGACCTCCTGGTTCATGTTCAACCACTGAGCCACACCGGCTGGTAAATTGCCATTTTTTTATTTGACAATTGATAGAAACAGAGAGAGAAAAAATACTCATTATAGCAAAATCTGTACAAAGTAAAGTGTGTTTATCTGAGACAAACCAGTAACAAAAACTGTATTTTAAAAAGAAGAAAATAGCCCTAGCCAGTTTGGCTCAGTGGATAGAGCATCAGCCTGCGGACTGAAGGGTTCCAGGTTCAAATTCCGGTCAAGGGCACAGACCTCTGTTGCAGATTCCTCCCATATCGGTGTTTCTCTCTGTCTTTCCCTCTCTCTTCCACTCTCTCTGAAAATCAGTGGAAAAATATCTTCAGGTGAGGATTAAAAAATAAGTATTTTGATTTTGGAATTTTGAACGACTAAAAATTTTTTCTTCTGAATTTTACATGAAAATACATGTCTTTATATTTGAGAGAAAACAAACTCTGTGTGTTTTCTTTAAAGAGTGATGTGGCTTAGACTCGTCAGTCCGGGGGGAACACCATAAGGAGAAAAGCAGTTTCTCAGACAAGCTATCCAATGGAGGAGGCAGCAGAGCATGTTTTGCATTTTGCCATTTTTCTAGCTGGACAAAGAGCCCAGATGTATCAGTGTATTTACATATTAACAGGATCCTCACAATGTGGTGCCTATTGGACTCCACACCAGGCAAAACAATGGATTTGAACTAGTGCCAGGCGCCTCTCTCCCGGTTTAGGGACTAGAGAACTTGAGTGGAGGCAGCGAGATTTGGTCCAAGGTCCAGCCTAGAGACACCAAGATAAACAAGATCTGTTCTCCAACATTCCCGGGGCTGAGACACCCCTTCCGTCCCTTTTTGCCCTGGGGCAATATTGGTCTCCTTTTCTCCTCCAGTGGGTAAGCCCTGCCTGTTGGAATGCAGCAGCTCTTCCTAGTAACCATGGGAACCTTATTGGCATGGCAACCTGGCAGCTTCAGTGAAAGGCAGCAGTAAGGGAAAGGATGGAAGTGGAGGGAGGCAGTTCTGTAGAAAAAGGGAGGGGTGAGCAGCCTTCCCTCCTGCTGAGGAGAGAAAAAAAAATGAGGAGGAAAAGATGTCCCGCTCTCTGGATGGTCCTAAGAAGCCCCTGAGGAGTTCAGGCCTCACCCCAAAATCCAGTTCAGGAGGGGACTGGGACAGGCCTATCAGCCAAACCGGGTATCAAGGCGTAGACCTATCGGTGCCTTTGTGTTCTACCATGTGGCTCAGCAGCAGCGGGAAAGGAACAGGGCCTGGGAGACACATCTCACCGCAGGCGAGCAAATCCTGGCATTAAGTTTTGATTGCCAGCAAAATAGCACAGGGAGCTTTTGTTGGGCTCTGAGAATCCAAGCACCTTTCGTTGAAGACGCGTAGGGATGAGGACATTTTCAAGCAGCAGCTAACGCAAGAAAGGAACCTGTGCAGTAAGGCTCAGGAAGGCTGGGAATGTAGTCAACACAGAAACAAACGCCGTCCACTGGGGAGAAAGGACTGAGGAAGAGGAAGGAGTGGCGGCAGGGCCGTTGGCAGCCCTGCCAGTCCTTTCTCTGGGCTTACTCAGAATCCTTGTCGTCACGGGTTTCTCTGTGGACCGGGTGTGAACCGGGGCTATTCTGGGCTTTGGAATCAGATGGCCCTGAGTTGGAACCCTGGTCTCCACCTCAGCGACTCTGTCTCCAAGTCCATTTCCTTTCCCTCAAGACAGAGGGTAATAATAGCTACTCTAGAGCGGCACTGTGAAAATCAAAGGAGATTTTTAAAGGCTTAATCAACAGTAATATTAGTTAACGTCCTGTGCACCCGCCTCGGCTGGCCTGGTGCCAGTGCGTGCCATAGCGTGGTTGTCCGGAAGGTCGTCCGGAAGGTCATTCTGCTGTTCGGTTGTTCGGTTGATTTGCATATTAGCTTTTATTATTATAGATACTTCAAGATCCATCAGTGATTTTGGGGCCAATTTAAACAAATATGTGATTGGTTTTTGGAAGAAAATGTAGAGTGTAATTCCATTAAATTTAAGAGCAGGGAAGGATTATATTTGAAGCCCTTTATAGTTTAGAATTCAGTGGTTCTCAACCTTCTGGCCCTTTAAATACAGTTCCTCATGTTGTGACCCAACCATAAAATTATTTTCGTTGCTGCTTCATAACAGCAATGTTGCTGCTGTTATGAATCGTCATGTAAATATCTGATATGCAGGATGGTCTTAGGCGACCCCTGTGAAAAGGTCGTTCGACCGCCAAAGGGGTCGTGACCCACAGGTTGAGAACTGCTGGTTTAGATGAGGAAATTGAAGTTCAGAAAAACTAAGCAATTTTCTCTAAGCCATGAAGCTGGCTAATGGGGAAGTGGACATTGAAATCCTAAACCCCTGACTCCCAGCCTACAGAGGTTTTTCCGATTTACGGACACCATATGCCCTTCCATCTCCCCCTTTCGCTGTAGTTTCCTCTCCTTCAATGTGGCCTTGATAATCAGACCAGCCATCATTGTTTTACAGTTCTGTAAGACACTAGCTGGGGATTCCTCCTAGATCTTGCAAATAATATAGAGCGTATTACTTAAAATGAATAAAATATTTTTCTGTTCCGAACAAGGTTTACGAAAGGATTTAAAAATAGTTCCTATTTACTTCCTTTAGTTGTAAAGAGCTGCTATTATCAGACTTCGGGGTAACCTTTTCTAAAAGGCAATGAGAAGCTTCCTTTGATTTATACATTTGCATTTTGTTCATGCTCATCATTACACCCAATGAACAAATTCCTGAGCTGGGGGAAAAAATCTGTATTTATTTGACTATGCAAATCTGCAAAATCAGCAGGTTTTGAATGATCATACATTGCCAAGCCTGTCAATGCTTCTGGTTTTACACTTGTTCTATATCTTACTGCTGTATGTATTTCTCATCAATTTCCCACACATTCTAGGTGTTGGGTCAATATCTAACAATGAGTTTTTCCTTTTATAGCCCTCCAAAACCCAGTCACCAAGCCAGTCCAGGCCAAGAATTTTGCAGATTATCATTTGGTCTCTGTATTTTATTTATTTTTATTTTTAATATATTTTTATTGATTTCACAGAGGAAGGGAGAGGGAGAGAGAGAGAGAATCATTGATTGGCTGCCTCCTGCGTGCCCCCTACTGGGGATTGAGCCCACAACCTGAGCATTTGCCCTTGACCAGAATCAAACCCAGGACCCTTCAGTCTGCACCCACTGATCTGTGCTGATAAACCACCAGTAGCTATAGAAAAGAAGAATAACAGCTTTTTTTTGTGGGGGGGGGGAGCACTGTAGATCTAAAACCTTTCCCCACCCTGGGGACCTCATTTTTCTTATTAAAATTTGGGGTTCTCCTTTATTGAAATATTCAATTCTCTTCTCTTTTTTATAATATATTTTTATTTATTTCAGAGGAAGGGAGAGGGAGAGAGAGCAAGAAGCATCAATGATGAGAGAGAACCATCAATCAGCTGAATCAAGCCTGCAACCCAGGCATGTGCCCTGACCCGGAATCGAACTGTGGCCTCCTGGTTCATAGGTTGATGGTTCAACCACTGAGCCATGCCAACTGGGTGCAGCCCGGCTCAATTCTCTTCTTTATTATTATCTTCTCTTTTTTGTAATATATTTTTATTTATTTCAGAGGAAGAGAGAGGGAGAGAAAGCTAGAAGCATCAATGACGATGAGCTGCCTCCTGTACACCCCCTACCGGGGATGTGCCCACAACCAAGGTACATGCCCTTGACCATCACCTCCTGGTCCATAGGTTGATGGTTCAACCACTGAGCCATGCCAGCTGGGTGCAGCCCGGCTCAATTCTCTTCTTTATAGAAAAAAAATTGTCATCACATTTACCCTTATGGGGTTTTCCAATATCTTGAGGGATCTTAATCTTTATTTGCCAACAAGTTCCTGTATTTTTGGCATTTTACAGAGATGACTACCCTGGAATTCATTTCTATTCCTGGGGTTGATTTATTGTCAATTTTTTCAATACTGCTTATTCTTTGTGAAAGCAATATGGTCTTGTCCTTAGTGCATGTGCTTTGTGGTAGGGAGCGATTACCCGCAGGCTAGATGGCCGTGAGTAGATTTTGAATCATGGGGAATATTCCATTTCCCTTGTGAAAACAAATCGGGGATTTTAATCCACCCTGGAGATCGAGGATGGAGATGAATATAGGCTTGAATTGCATGTTGGTGTTTGAGAACTACGGGTGATGGGAACATCAAGTAGTCTCAGAATGTCATCTTTATTGACTGGGCTGTGATTGACAGGGTTTCAATAAAGATTCAGCAGCTCATTTCCAGAATGTCATGGAAAACAGGCTTCTTCAAGATGGAACCTTCCTGAGGTGAAGGCCTGGGGAGGGGGCGGAACTGGAGTAGAGAGGGCCAATGGAGGGGGGGGGAGGGGGAAGTCTCTAATACTTCCATCAATAAAGATAAATTTAGAAAAAGATGGAGCCTTCTAAGAAAGATCAAATAGGATGAGTACAATACGTAGCATGCTGCCACCAAATTTCTAATCACAGCAAGTCATTTCTAGTTTAAAAACCATTCAGCAAAACAAAACAAAGGAGGGCAGCCCAGTGAGGTCCAGTTTCCCATCACTAGAGGTGTCTCAGGAGAAACTGTGTAACATTATATTGGTTTCTGAATCAGGTGGGTGGTTGGACTAGATGATTGTTAAATGGTTTGTAGACTCCAAGAATCTTTGGTTCTATTTAAGTAAATTAGGGACTAAAATAAGTTCAGCTCGGGAACTACAATAAGCCCCTAGAACGATAGCGGTGTGATTCCAGGAGCAATGATTTGCCCTGTATCCCCAACAACTAGCAGTTTGTACCCGTGACCCAGCCTTAGTTTTTTCTTACTTAAAGGCGTGTGTGTGCCTTTGTACATACCCAAGCTTTTCTCTGTTGGTTTCCTCTGTATGAAATGAAGCCCCATCAAGCAGAATGTTCACTTACCCCTTGAAGACCTAAGTCTAAGGTGGTGGTTCTCAACTGGGATGATTTTGTAACCCCCCCCCCCCCCCCAGGGTTCACGATGAAGTCTGGAGACATTTTTGGTTGTTACAACTCAGGGAAGGGGGCGGTGCTGAGGCATCTAGTGGGCAGGGATGCTGCTAAACTTCATACAACACACAGGACAGCGCCCAGCAATAACCACCCAGCCCCAAATATCACCAGTGCCGAGCTTGAGAAACCCTACTTTAAGTTAGCTGACCTTTGGGGCAAGAGTCCCGCTGTCTTCCTCACTATCACATAGCAGTCATAGAAATTTGTTGAAAACACTTTATATCTTCTCTAAAGCACTTGTCATTTTGTCGACCGGAGTGTCACTGGTTGGGAAAATTTTTTAAGCTCTAGAAACTCTATGTTTAAGTATAAAATTAGACTTACTCTGATTAGAGAGGTGAGGAGGTGGGAATGGCTCACCTCTCAGCCCTAAGGAGGACTCCTGAAACTCCAACAACAGACAAGCAGCACTTACTGAGCACTTACTATATGCTAGATTCTGGATTGCACACAGAAGGTATGAATATATGTTGAATTATCTTATTTAATTCTTCTAAGGTTGCGTATTAATTTCATATAGGTAGATAGGTAGGTAGGTAGGTAGGTAGGTAGGTAGGTAGATAGATTTCAGAGAGGAAGGGAGAGGGAGATAGAAACATCAGTGATGACAGTCATTGATCCGCTGCCTCTTGCATGCCCTACACTGGGGATCGAACCCGCAACCAGGGCCTGTGCCCTGACCGGGAATCAAACCGGGCCAGGCTGTCTTAGTTCCTTAGACACCAAGTTATTAAAGTCTAGGAGTCGTTGGAGTATGTCTGCGGGCATCCGCCTGTCCATCCACTCAGCCACCTCCTCGCTTCTTTAGAGAATTACAGCGTCAGGCCCAGTGAGATTTCCAAGTGGGAGTTAAGGCTCGCGCGCATCTTGGCACTTCTGCATTTTTCGTGGGGGAAGCAGAAAGGCCGGCGTTAGGGGGGCGGGGGCACCTTCTCATAAATATTAATAAAGGCGCCACCTGCTCCAAGGAAGGCTCTGAATGCTAACAAGGAGATGACGCACGGGTCCGCGCGTTGCCAGTGGGCGGGAGCCAATCGCGGGGGGTCCCTGTAGGCGGGAAACTATCGCGGGAAGGGCTAGGGCGGTGGAGGTAATTTGCCGAATCAGGGCGGTTCTGGGGGGGGGTGCCCCGCGGCTTCCCGGTGTGGTTGCCCTGGCTTGCCCCGCTGTTCCCTCGGTGTTCAAAATGGGCTCGGGCGTTCCTGGAGTTGGAGGTGTCCCGTAGATTCTGGGACCCTCTCCCCCCCGCCGAGACCCCCACAGAGGTGCAGTGCCGGGGGACTTTTGGTCCGAACCACCCCACCCCAGTGTTGGGGGTTTGGACGGGGGGGTGAGGGGCCCCCCCGAACCGGGTTTTCCGGGTCCCCAAGTCCGAAGAGGAGCCGCATAACGGTCCCCCCGTTCGTTCCCTTCTAGGAATTAGAAAAGAAAAAACCGAAAGGTGGGGGTCTCTGCTTTTCCCTTAGCGGGAGCGCAGCGGGGGATGCGGGACTTGGGCAGTGCCGGCAGCAACCGAACCTGGGCCCCGGCCAGGCTTGGTGTGTGTGAGTGCGTGTGTGTGTGTGTGTGTGTGTGTGTTACATCCGCGCGTGTGACTGAGTGTGACAGTGCTGTGTGTGCGTGCGTGTAACCAGCGCGTGCTGTGTGTGTGTGTGTGTGTGTATGTGTGTGTGTGTGTGTGCGAGTGCGCGCGCCGGGCGGGGGTGCATGTGTGTATGTATGTGTATGTGACAGTGTGTGTGTGTGTGTGAGTGTGTGTGTGAATGTATATGTGTGTGTGACAGTGTGTGTGTATGCGTGTGTGTCTGTGCCTGAGCACGCGGTCTGGGCCGGCGAGCAGGGGACTGCCCGGTGTTGCCACCCAGCAGCCACCGAGCAGCGGGTGGGTGCCTCCTTTCAAGACCGTTATCTGGCCCGTCACCTTAAAGCTCCCGTCATCTCTGCCCTTAGTAACCCGCGCCGCCCCCGCTGTGCCCTCCCTGGGGTGCCAGGCCTTCCCCAGGACCGGGCATTCCTGCAGGGTCAGCGCCCTGGCCGCTGCCGCAGACGCTGGGGAGCAATTGTTGGGCCACAGAACAGGTCGGAGAACGGACGAGTGTGGGCTCAGGGCCAGGCTCAGGGCCCCGAGCTGGGCCCAGCGCTGGACAGAGCCCAGGGTGGGGGTGATGATCACAGCCCCCTATTTGCTCTTGCTATCCCTTCCGTCCTTGCCGACCCCCTCCTTGCCTATCGACCCCCCCAAGTCCCCTCCCACTTCGGTGTCTCCATCATGTTTGGCCAAAAGGGCCAGTGGAATGTGTGCAGCGGCGGGATGAGCCCGGCTTTCTTGGAGTGCCAGCCATTGTGCTGCTTGGCGGAGCCTTTATTTGCCCTAACAGCCCAGGGGCGGAGGGCGGGGGGATGAGAGATGAGGGTGAATGGAGCAGCAGGAGGAGGGAACAGGAGGAAGCAGAACCGCAAAGGGGCTGCTTATATGCAGTGAAGTACTCTTTCTGTCAAAACGTGAAGCTGGCACAATCACGTATTCTGATTGGGCTTTGCTGAGTAGCAGCAGGAAAACTGAAGGTGCATCAGTGGAAGGAGGTGCTAGGGAGGGTGGTGGTGGGGGTGCGGCACACAGAATCTGTTGATTTATGGGGCAAGTAATGGGAAGAAGGGGGGATGGCAATGGAGGCCGCTGGAGGCACGGTGAATTCTCGGCTGCTCTGCTCCGCTCAGCAAAGCAGGGGCTGGAAATGTGCCTGCAGCCCCAAGCTGCGGCCCGTGCATCCTTATACGGCACGAGCGGCTTCTGTGTTTCTTGCTGGGCCTCTGTTAAGCTCCGGGATGCCTTTTCTTTCCCAAATTGCACTACCTGTCGGGAGCCAAAATAAGTGGAGTAGATAATAGGATATAATCAAACGATAGTCCTGTACTCTGTTCCGTGATAAAGAGAAAAAGAGAAAAAGCCTTCTATGGTTCCTTCTTTCTGCCATTCTCCATGTATTCTTTTAAAAATCGACTTTGGAAGCATCGAGAAAGGGGATAAGTGGTCAATTATTTCAACTGTAGCTTTTTAAATATATATATATTTTTATTGATTTCAGAGAAGGAAGGGAGAGGGACAGAGAGATAGAAACATCAATGATGAGAGAGAATCATTGATCGGCTGCCTCCTGCACGCCTCCAACCGGGGATCGAGTCCCCAACCCCGGCATGTGCCCTTGACCGGAATCGAACCCGGGACCCTTCAGTCCGTAGGCCCACACTCTGTTCGCTGAGCCAAACCGGCTAGGGCTCAACCCCAGCTTTTAAGGGGAGGAGGCCTCCCTGATGCAAGAGCAGGACATTTCAGTTTGGGGGTAAAGGCTCCCAACCAAGAGAGAAGAGCAAAGGAAGGGGGGCTAAAGGAAGGAGAGTAACGGGCACCATTTCCAGAAGGGCTGCCAGCCCCAACCCAGAGGCCCCTCCCCAGGACCACGGTAGGGCCGGTGAGAATGCCTGGCTCTCTCTGCCAAGGCTGGGCTCAGGTTGGGTGCTGAGTGGCTTCTGGTCCCCAGCACAGGCTTTCCGTTTTAGCATCACCTCCAGCTGGCCATTCATGCGGAGCTTCTTGGCTCCTAGGCAGTGAATCGATGAAAAGAAACCAGGCCATGTTATGGATTACGATCATGTTTCTGAACTCTGGAACTGTGATATCCATTTCCTCTTTAATAAACCTCTAGGTCAGTGGTTCTCAACTTTCCTAATGCCACAACCCTTTAATACAGTTCCTCATGATGTGGTGACCCCCAACCATAAAAGTATTTTCGTTGCTACTTCATAACTGTCATGTTGCTACTGTTATGAATCGTAATGTAAATATCTGATATGCAGGATGGTCTTAGGCGACCCCTGTGAAAGGGTCGTTCCACCCCCAAAGGGGTTGAGACCCACAGGTTGAGAACCACTGCTCTAAATGAAGCCATTTCTCTACTAGAGTCTGCATGGGCTGAGGATAGGTGCTTTCAGCATAATCTTCCTGTTGCGAACACTCAAAACTCAATCTTAGTCCTAGATTGCCCTCTCGTTGCCAGTCAATTAGTATAGACTGTACCATTTCAAATCAGCACCCCCTTGGTATCTTTTACTCCGTCCAGCGCCCCCTCTCTCCTAGAGAAGCGTGCACGTTTAAAGGAAATGTAAAATTTTGGAACAGCTGCTGGGTAACTTTTATGTCTCTCTGAAATGGGACCTGGGATCCAAGAGGCTTCGACCAAATGAATTGAAAAGATGGTGCTTTAGCGAACAAGGTGAAAAAACTCACTTAGCAATAAATAGTTCTCTCATTTGATAGGCATTTTGAAGCCTAGAATGTCATAGCAAGGATTGTTTTTCTTTCACTCGGAGCATTCTCACTCCACATTTCCATGTAACCAAGTTATTCTCATTTTCCTACAATCACTGGCATTTATTGGACACTATGTGTTCCATGCATTGTGCTTCCCATTTCAAAGTTGATCTCATTTACTCCACAAAATAACTACTATTCAGCGTAAGTACTATTCTAAACCCCATTTATAGATGAGGAGACTGAGGCACAGAGAGGCTGCTGATTTGCCCCAAGTCTCAGAGCTGGGAAGTGACAGGACCAGGTTGGGAATCTGGAGTCCAGGCTCTTCACCATCACAGAGTCCTGCCTCCATCAGCACAAACCTTCAGCAGTAAAACCTTCCCTGCTCTCTACTGCACTCTGTGATCTTTCCTAAACTTACTTTGGCACTAAAGGATTTCTAATTTTGTTCAAAATATAGTTTCAGAAAGAGGAAGGGAGAGGGAGAGAGAAAGAGAGATGGAAACATCAATGATGAGAGAGAATCATTGATCGGCTGCCTCCTGCACGCCCCCTACTGGGGATCGAGCCCGAAACCTGGGCCTGTGCCCTGACTGGACTCAAACATGACCTCCTGGTTCATAGGCCGATGCTCAACCACTGAGCCACACCAGCTGGACAGGATTCCTAATCTTTTCTGTGCCATGAGCCCATTTGGCCATATAAAAGAGCCCTTGGGGTCTGTAGACTAAGTGAGGAATCCCTGACTGACAATTAGTTGTGTATTGCTCTATAGCTGTGTTGCCCAATAGGGTAGCCGCTAGCCACACGTGGCTATTGGGCACTGGAGAGGTGGGTCGTCCAAATGGAGACAAACTGTAATTGTAAAACATACCCTGGATGTCAAAGACTTAGTATGGAAAAAGGATGTAAGATGGATCATCAGTATTTTAAAATATGGATTACAATTTGAACTGGTGATATCTTGGATATGCTGGATTAAATAAAATATATTATTACAGTTAAATTATTAATTACATTAATATGTTTTTAAAATCAACTTCCAAAGGTATTCGTTCTATACCAACACCTTCATCTTAACAAATGAGCTCATCAGGACCCACGATGCTTATCCTTGAGCCAGACATTGGCAGGTCTGTTGGCTCTTAAGCCTGTGTTCTTTCCAGGATATCACACTGCTCTTACTTCCTTTTGTATGCGAAGGTCCTATCGTGCTGCCTCTGTAAACTGTAAACACTCAGAATATGTTGGATGGGATGCTGACTTACCACCAGTAAAAAACCAGGAAAAGCCATCCAGGTCCTCGCCCGGTGTGCCCTTTGCTTCCCTTATTTAGAGTTTTAAACGTTGTAGACAGAGATGGAGAGTGAAGTCCTAGGGCAGTGGTCGGCAAACTCATTAGTGAACAGAGCCAAATATCAACAGTACAACGATTGAAATTTCTTTTGAGAGCCAAATTTTTAAAACTTAATCTATATAGGTAGGTACATCGTTATTAACTTAATTAGGGTACTCCTAAGGCTTAGGAAGAGCCACACTCAAGGGGCCAAAGAGCCGCATGTGGCTCTCGAGCCGAAGTTTGCCGACCACGGTCCTAGGGCAAATCCCGTGGTTTTTGCTGTATGTTTGGTTCTCCTGGAATAGTGGTTCCCATTTAAGCATCTGACTGCGTCAAGAATCGCAGCGACGGGAAAGCAAAGCTGGGTTGCCCTTCTATGTTACAAGGAAGGAAGTTTTGTGTGCAGAGGAGGGTATGACCTATAATGATACGTGTGCTGCCTGAGATTGAGAATGAGACACTGTCTGTGGATGAGAAGATCATTTCTCAGCCGAGTACACATTGATCGATCACCTGGCCACAGGCCAGTGTGTGCTAGGAGCCCGGGAGGATATTCAGAGGATGTCAGTGTCCTTGAGGGATTTAGATTCAAATTGGGGAAGGGCTTGGAGGTGCAAACGGATGGATAAATCACAGGTGAAGGCAGTGTATGAAGAGGGCCCGGAGCTGTTGGAAATGAAGGGAGGCCAGAGCCTGCAGCCTTCCCCGGGCACAGAGGCCAAGATGGTGGTTGTGGACTCTGGTTCTGGAACAATGGGGAACACATTGGTGGTTGGATCTGTCTTTTATGGATACTAGATCATTTAATCCATTCCTCTAGTCCTGGCTATGCTCTGTGTCTGGGGAAAACCTCAGGTGCTTGTTTGAAAGTCTCTATTACTGTTCTATTAGTCTGTTATGTATTGACGAAGGTAGTAATAGCGAGGCCCATGACTTGCTATCCAAAATCCTTGGAGCCAGGCATGTTTCAGAATTTAGACGATCTCAGCATTTGGAAGGCAAGTAATAGAGTGCATATGCTGCAAAGCATCCCCTGGGGACCGGGGCAACAATCTCTATAATTTAAAAAAAAAATTAATATTTCTGCAGCCAAACACACTAAGTGGGATAACTTAAAACCATAAGCAGCTTTTATATTCATGTGAATCGGGTTTCGCTGCCACATGAGCTTAGCTTCAGGTCAGGTTTGTCCACCAAATAAGTTAGGAAGAACTTCCAGTGTTCAGAGCACGTGGTTAAGGACATGGACACTTTTTGAACCATATTGACATTTATTGTCTGCCAGCCACTGTTCTGAGCTCTTCCCTGTGTTTACTCCTTTTACCTGATGACAACCCTTGGAGGTGGGTCCTGTTATTACGTCTGTCTTGGGAAGAATAAAAGGAAGCACAGAGAAGTTAAGAAACTTGCTAAGGTCGAAGCTGGGAAGGGGCAGAACAGGATGCGAGCCTGAGCGGTCTGGTCCAGGGGCTGCACGCTGCACCACAAGGCTTCCGGTTTTAGAGAAGGGACTTGGAAGCAGGTATACCTCTCAAGTGTATTCTATTTAGATGAGTGTTACTCATCCTGACAATGATGTTTGAACTCCTTAAGTGCATGGTAATGAGCAAGCGCAGGAGCGATGGATGCCAGTTAAGTGGACTCTTTGTTTTTAGAGCGACACAGAGTAATGGAATATGTGACTACGTTCCCTCAGCAGGGCTGGCCCCAACGCCCAGCCCAAACTCACATTAGCTTGTTTATTTCTTCCAGAGAAACGAATCCCGAACGTTGCAGCTGCGCCAGAATGGAGGCCCCGCTGGTGAGTCTGGATGAAGAGTTTGAGGACCTCCGGCCCTGCTGCTCAGAGGAACCGGAGGAGAAGCCACGGTGTCTTTATGGCTCCTCGCCCCACCACCTGGAGGACCCCTCCCTCTCGGAGCTGGAGAATTTCTCTTCTGAGATCATCAGCTTCAAGTCCATGGAGGACCTGGTGAATGAATTTGACGAGAAGCTCAATGTCTGCTTCCGGAACTACAATGCCAAGACCGAGAACCTGGCTCCCGTGAAGAACCAGTTCCAGATCCAAGAGGAGGAGGAGACCCTGCAGGATGAGGAGTAAGACGTCTTAGTTGCCCTCTCCTGCTTCATACAAGAGCCCTGTGGTCTGGGGCCCCTTCACACAGACCTAGATTCTGTCTGTGAGCTCCTGGCTGCTTACTACCTTTTCATGTCAGTGGGGCAGCGCTCGCCCTGGTAGTTGCTGACATTGTTCTGTCGTATCCCTTCATAGTCACCTGTAGGGCTTTCTTCAGTTGAAACATTAAAGAAGTGGAGGGATTTTAGGAAATAGAAAGTTTCCCCTAGATACAGAATAGAATTTCGGGAGCATGGTAAACTTGGGGGGTGGGGGGGTCTATCTTCAACTTTCTTTCATTCATTCATTCATTCTTTCTTTCTTTCTTTTTAAATATATCTTTTTTGATTTCAGACAGGGAGAGGGAAACAAATCTGTGTCTTACTATTATATCCCCACTGTCTAATGTAGTGTTTGGTGTGTAGTAAGTGATCAAATAATATGTTTGAGTGACATATTGACTATTGAATGAATTCAATGGCAATAATAGCCTTGTAGGTATACATACAGTGTTTCTAGCTAGGCCTACCCCATTTCTGTCTTTTTTTTTTCATGAATGCTCACCTGAAGGCCTGGGCATAGAGAACATTTCACTCTGGTGGCCAGTACTATCACAGTGGACTGTATGTTACTCCATTTCAAGTTTCAAACCAGTTCTTTTTAGATACTGGGACTGTTATCATTTGACTCTTTTAAGTCAAAAAAAAAAAAAAAGGATGACTGTGGGGCTTTATTATACAGAGTATTTTTTCACTCTAGTCCATTGCACCAGGCAATGAACTAGAAATATAAAGACTTATGAATGCTAATTTTCAGACTCTCACTAACTCGCTGTGTGACCTTGGGCTAGTCACTAACTCTAGTTGACTGCGTGGGTCCTCATCTCTGAAACCTCCAGAGCTCAGTCTTGATGAAGCGGGACTAAGGACTGGCAAAGAACCTAATTTCTCACCTCACCCAGGCTGCACTCTGAAAATGACTTTTCCCGATGTGTCCAATTCCTTTTGCTTCCAACAAATCATCTCTCCCCCACTTAACCCCCGTCTGCCTCATTAAGGATGGAAGCCCAGCCAGCAAGTCGCACATTAACAGAGGCCACTCAATGTCAATTACCCTCACATGGGATTAGTGTCTTATCCTGACTTTCCCGACTTGCCTGCCTCATTGACTGACTCAGCTAACAGACCAAAGGTTGAATCATTCCTTAGAGATAAAAGCATGATTTGGGGGTAGTGTCGAGGGAGGAATCTGGGAAGAGAGAAATTAACATTGTGGTCAGTGTATCTGAATCTTTACAACTTAAAATAAAAATGAGAATTCAACTACATACTTTGTTTTTTAGACACCTATTCAGATATTTTAACTGTAAAAGATGATGAGGCAAAGGAAGAAGATAATTTAATAGCTGACTTGATTGTGGTTCTCCGGCATAGCTCTAGGGTTCCAATAAACTTGCTTAGGTTTAGTATTTGGAGGGAAGTTCACCTACAAATGAATTGAAAGTGTTTTGGGTGGGATAGAGCTAAACGATAGAACCTTAAAAAAATGAAATTTTTGGTCAAACTAATCTCCTGAAGAAAGCACCAACCAGAAAGCAAATGCAGTGGTTCCCTTTGAAGGTTTGGTTTCTTTCATTCCCATTGGGAACTGTTTGGCTAACGGAATCGGTGGAGCTATCAGCTTAACTCTGATTCACCAGGGCATGGGGGCATTGAACGAGCGTCAGACTTGAATATATAGCTCCTGTTTTTAAATTTAGAAACTATTTCAGAATCTCTTCTTTGCTTACTAGTGTATGTGACCAACCTTCCCTTTATCATAAGAGATTGAACCTGGAGGCCCGAGGTTCTTAGAGGCCAATACAAAATGGGAAGGGGCAGTTCTCACCCCACCCCCTGCCTCCTGGGGTCCCTCTCAGCCTTCTTACAAGTGCCCTGGAGACAGAGGGACCAGCCGTGTGAGAACTGACAGATTTCTTGTTCTGCAGACAACCTGCATCAGCCACACTCAATGTTGAAGACAAGTACTGGTAAATACCAAATAATCAGATAGGAAAAGATGACAGATAACTGATTTCTTAGGAAAGTTAATTCTCTTCTTTCTCCATATAGAAGGCACAGATTGTATTAATTGTATTTAAGCATTATAAAGAATCCGAAAAGTTGTTCAAAGTTATTCATGTGCTAGTAATTAATTATTCTTAAGTATTAACTGCAAAAGTGTATCCATGTTTACTTGTTTTTTAAATTTATTTTACTATTTATCTGTTTGTTTTTTTAATATTTTTTTAAATCCTCACCCAAGGGTATTTTCCATTGATTTTTAGAGAGAGTGGAAGAGAGAGGGAAAGACAGAGAGAAATATCGATGTGAGAGAAACATTGATTGGTTGCCTCCTGCACTCACCCTGGAGCCTGCAACTGAGGTATGTGGCCTTGACCGGAATCGAACCCAGGATCCTTCAGTCTGCAGGCTGATGCTCTATCCACTGAGCGAAACCGGCTAGGGCGAGTGTATCCATGTTAACATACAACTAAGTGTGGATATTGTTGGCTGGATGCAAATGAACCACTGGACAAGGGCTGTAGTCAGCCTAGAGGGGATTCAGGGAAATGTTACCAAGTTGGAATTCTAATAAGACCTGTGCACTGTCTACTATATTGTCAGGAATAGGTATGTAGGGGGGTGTGTGTGGGGGGTGGGGGGTGGGGCGGGGAGGGTAGCTGGACTAACGTAGCCTTGATGGCTGCGTTGCCAGTTTCAGACCTGAGTTTTTGTCTAGGTGTATTATCACAACCCATTCTGTTCGGTTTGTTCACCCTCTGCCATCACCCTTTCCCAAATGCCTAGCCCGCTGGTGAAAGACAGTTTAGTCCATTCTGCAGGCATCCAAGCCCAAGCTATGAAACATGCACCTAAAAGCCGTTTCTGTTATCATAGGGACTGAGAACAAATTGAACCCCCGGTGCCATGGCAGCAGGACAGAAATTGAGGCAACCGGTCTGATCTTAGTTCCTTTTTTTTAACTGGTGAAAAAGGAAGAGAGAAAGAGAGAGAGAGAGAGAGAGAGAGAGAGAGAGAGAGAGAAGAGAGAGATTTGTTGTTCCACTTGTTCATGCATTCACCGTTTGACTCCTGTATGTGTCCTGACGGGGGATCGATCCCGCAACCTTAGCGCATGGACACAGTGCTCTAACCAACTGACCTGTCCGGCTAGGGTTAATGTTAGTTCTCTGATAAAGGATAGAGTAGATGGCTTTCAGAGTCTCCTTTCCCCAAGATAAGAGTCAATAGCAGGATGCTTCCCAGGGAAGGGGAATTTTACAGTCCACCTCGGGGTACCTGTAACAGGGACTATGTTTGTGTCCAAGGACCCTGCTTACCATCATAGTTAGCCTATCTGGGGAGAAAGCCCCTCCCCCTCGCTTCCTCACAGGGAACTTGGTGCTTTCCCTCCACCCCGGCTCTTGGTCCCTGTGGCTGCCTGCCTCCCAGCGTCCCGCCTCTGCCTTCCACTTAGCCTTTCCGGGGATGGAGATGGAGACAGAAAGCAGGGCGGGGCCCTGCTGCCCGTGCCCTTTGTCTTGTGTAGATTGATGAAAGCCTACTGCCCAGGACAGTGTAGTTCTAGACTTTTCATGCACAGCCTGTTTCTGAACTGCTGTTCTAGGGGGTGATTAGGAACTTGGTGTAGTATTCTGATGCCTACGCCTATCAGAAGATTCATCAAGAACTGGAAGAGTGAAGTGGTTAGGAATGTAGGCTCTGTAGCTCTATTGCCTGGTTCAATCCCGCCTCTGCAGTTACTGGCTGTGCAAACTTAGGGTAGATGAGCTTCCCCGCATCCCAGTGTCTCCTCATTACTCTCTGCCTTACAGAGTTGTGGTTTGGAATGAACGAATGAGTCCACATGAAGAGTTTAGGGTAGTGCCGGGCTGATGGTAAGTGCTTGCTGGCTAAGTGTTTGGCTGTTCACTGTGATTAGTGTTAAATGGGCACCGAATAAATATAGGAAAGGTATGCGTTGTGCTTACAAAGAGATGAGAGCCCCTCTGTCTTAAGGCTGCTTTGAACCTCAAAGGATAAAAAGTACCTTGAACGGAAGAAGAAAACTCGAACAAAACCCGAAAGAGAATGAGAACAGCTGGAATCTTGAAGTTTTGGCAACGGTTTGGCAAAAATCTAGAATCGGAAGGTAAAATCCAGAGCGTGGTAGTGAAGGCCCAGATGAGAAAAGTCACTGCTCCCTAAAAGGTTTGCAGAGTTGTCTCTTTAAGGATGAGGACAGTTTCAAGGTCACCGGGAAGTGTGCAGTCTATCGACGTTCCCAGCTCCCATCCTGCCCAGGAGGGAGGTAGGAAAGGCTCCTGCCTATTTTGGGCTTTGCTGAATTTCATTTTCCAGGACTTGCTGCAGGGACAAATCTGAAGGTCGCTGCCTGCGTGCCTTGCTGCTCCTTCTCCAGCAGAGGCTGTGGTGCAGGGGTTTGAGTCCACCGGCCAGTGGGTGTGGTGCTGGGAGTTGTGTCTTGCAGAGAGCAGATCCTATTTGCCTCTTGGCTTTAGAATGCTAATGAGGCTCGGATTTAGAATTAGGCTGGATTAGTGCAGCTCTAATATAGTGCCAGATAGGGATTGGATCATCGCCCGTGTCTAAGAAGGAGGCTGAAATCCTGCTGAAGAGATGTCTAACGATGAGCTCTTGCAAAGTGCTTTCCGGTAACTGTAGGCAAATAATGAATAAGCGGATAAGCCCAGCCCTGCCGTGACCGTGTGTGTTTCACCGCCTGAGTTGTATGCATCATGCACTAGGAAAATCTCTTTGCGCCCTGGCCAGCGTGGCTCAGTCGGTTGGAGTGTCATCCGTACACCAAAAGGTTGAGGGTTTGATTTCTGGTCAGGGCACATACCTAGGTTGTGGGTTTGATCCTGGGTTGGGGCATGTGTGGGAGGCAACTGATTGATGTTTCTCTCTCACATTGATGTTTCTCTCTCTCTCTCTCTCTCTCTCTCTCTCCCTCCCTTCCTCCCTCTCTCTCTAAAAGCAATAAAAACATATCCTCAGCTGAAGATTAAAAAAAAGAAAATTTCTGCTTATATACCCACATATCATATATTATACCCGATTTTATATGTTAAGAGCACTTTCTTCCCTCAATTTATGTATATGATTTTTATTTCAAGTATCTGTGCTGTTTCTCTCTCTCTCTCTCTCTCTCTCTATATATATATATATATATATATAGGCATATATAAATTTGCACTTATTGTTTCAGCATCTTAATCCACATTTTGTCATGTTTTGAATTTGATCCACATGTATACATATTTGCTTTTTTAAAAATTAGAGGCCCGGTGCACGAATTTGTGCATGGGTGGGGTTCCTCAGGGTGGCCTGCGGGGATTGGGCCAAAACCCGCAGTCCAATCCCGCCTGCAGCTCCTATCTATCACTCCCACTCATCCTGGCCCCACTGTGTCTGCTGCAGGCTCATGCCCAATCAGTCCTGATCAGGAGAGGCTCACGCTGCCACAGCAGCACTTGCCAGCAGTGAGCCTTACGTCTGGTGCCCTCCTAAGGGGAGTGGCCTGTGGGATTGGGCCAAAACTGTCTCTCTGACATCCCCCGAGGGGTCCCAGATTGTGAGAGGGTGCAGGCCAGGCCAAGGGACCCCACTGGTGTATGATCGGTGCCGGGGAGGGACCACAGGAGGGCTTCAGGGTGTGTCTGACCCATCTTGCTCAGTCCCGGCTGAACCCCAGCAGCAAGCTAACCTACCGGTCTGAGCGTCTGCTCCCTGGTGGTCAGTGTACGTCATAGTGAGTGGTTGAGCGGCCTTAGCCTATCATTAGCATATTATACTTTGGTTGAACAGTCTACCATTCACCGGATGACCGGACACTTAGCATATTAGGCTTTTATTATATAGGATGGCTATTTCCTTATACTGCATTAATATTTCCTAACCTTGGTTTCATGCATATCATGGCATGCATATACTCCTGAAGGAAACTGTGTAGAGTCCTCATTGATTTATTTAAGATGAACTCAAGTGCTGCTGGCTTCCAGGGATGGCATTATTTTATGAGATTTACACTAATCTCTGGGTATTGACTAATGCATTTCTTTTTCTCTGTGTGAGAGTTTGTGACTTCGGGATTCTCCTCCCAAACAAATCTTTCTGAAATGAGCTAAGCAACAAGGATGGCAGAAGGCCCTTTCTCATAATGTACATTTCAGATTGTTACAAAGAAATGTAGTAGAGGGAGCCCATCTCCTCCCACTGGAGTCATCGTGCAGACAGAGGTGTGCTCATTGGTTCCTTTCATACATTTGCTTTGGAGGGTCCACGTTGGAGACAGGGCACACCTAGACTCTACGCTGTGAGAGGGCAGGATCGTGCCACCCGTGGGCTCGCTAAACATTTTGGGTAGTAAGTAAGCACAGCAGCATTGGCACCACACGATGACCCTGTTCTTAACGAAATCCGGCCAGAGAATCTGCCCAGATCTCTATCTCTATCTCTCTGTCTTTGGGTTTCTCTCTGTGTCTCTGTCTGTGTCTGTTTCTCTCTCTCTCTGTCTTCTCTGCCCGTGGGAAAGAGGCATTTCTTAGTTTTATGAGACATGAACTATTTTGTTGAGGGCCAGAGGTTTTTTAATTGCCAGAGGTGATTGGATTGTAGATTCGATCATTTGTATCGCAATGGCTCCCCTTCTCTGAAGCAAACACCATTCCCTTGGGAGCTCCTGGCCAGGGTCCATTCCCTTGGCCTCTGATTCAGCTCTAAGCAGCTTGGCTCCCGCCTGCTGGAAGGCAGATGACCTCAGCCTGGCCCTCACAGAGCCTGCCTCCCCCGCCCAGCTCTCCCTTCCTCCAGGTGGGCGGGGCCCCAGATGTGTGCTAATGAGAGCTTCTCTTTGTTTACAGGGTTTGGGATGCTCTGACAGACAATTACATCCCTTCACTCTCAGAAGACTGGAGGGACCCAAACATCGAGGCTCTGAATGGCAACAGCTCTGACACCGAGGTACCTCTTTGCTCCCCCACCCACACCCCTACCTACTAGGGCTTGAGAAGATGTGGATTCCACTTCGAAAAGCATTCAGTCACGTGCCAGTCTTCCCCATTCAGTGCTCAAAGTCATTGCTGGGAAGGTGGGAGTTGGGGAGGAGGTGAAAAATAAGATTGGGGGGTACATCCGGCGTCCACGAGGTGACTGGAATCATTACCTGTGAAAATGTAAATGCAGACACTTCTGTTGGTGATCTGTGTGTCTACACCAGGGAAACTTAGGTGGTCAGAAGTAAGAGGAGAGTGGCTGCCACGTGTTTCTTTTATGTTCAAGTGATAATGGTTAAAACGAACAGTCAGTCTCATCAAAACAGTGCAGAGAGCAAGTGCTGACGATCAGGGCCTGGCTAATGGCCAGAGTTGGCGCCCGGATATGAGTGAGGTGGCCACGCAATGGGGAAGCATTCTTTATGGAAGGCAACCAAAGAGGCATTGATGTGGCCTGAGTCACATTCTGTGGTTACTGATGCCAAAGAAGAAAGAAGCATAAGGGCTTATTCATTCATTTAAGCATATATGAATAAATAAAGAGAATACTTACTTTTTAAAAATATATTTTTTTTGTTGATTTCAGAGAGGAAGGGAGAAGGAGAGAGAGAGATGGAAACATCAATGATGAGAGAGAATCATTGATCGGCTGCCTCCTGCACGCCCCCTACTGGGGATTGAGCCGGAAACCCAGGCACGTGCCCTGACTGGGAATCAAACTGTGACCTCCCGGTTCATAGGTCGATGCTCAACCACTGGGCCACACCAGCTGGGTGAGAATACTTATTTTGAGTTGATTTGCAGAGGCTGTGGGGAGTGACCTTTCAGAAGATCCAAACTGCCCCTCCTAGCTGATTCTGTATATAAAAAGGTACACCCATTTAATGGCTAAAAGCCAATTTCTGCCTTGCTTGGTTTTCTAGTTTCAGCTGTAAAGGAAATTTGACAATTTCTTATGAGGAAGGGCTGTCAAATGTATGTGTGGGGGTGGATCTGACATTCCTAAGTTGTCTAGAATTGGGTTCAGGTAAAAGAGATAGAGACAGGTTTCCCTGACTGGGCAATAATTCTGCAGATCGTTGCCCAAAATAGCATAGCCGATGATCAGTTGGCTGATTTTTTTTTTAAAAAGATGGTTGTATATCCTTCTTAACTCTTCTAATAATTAGCAATCCAAAATACTCGAAAACCTCAAGGCTTCATTGACTGGGGCAGGTAAGATGGTGACTTTGAGACTAAGAGATTTGCTAGGACACTGCTTGGCATTGATTTTGGAGGTTGTGTCTCGGGTCCTGCCTTGAACCCCCACCTGCTTATTTTCTCCTGCGATGCTTGTGTATATGGCATTTAGTAGGTACCCAAAATGCACAGGAGAAGAGAGTCAGTAACGAAACGAATCAGGTGACTGAAATTTAAGCAGGTCCATCTCGGTGCGAAAGGCAGATTTTGCTTTATCTCTTTTGCCACCTTCCCAGCTCATTTTGAGGAGTAAGCCTAAGGGTGTATAAGACAGCCTGCCCTTCCGAAGGACTTCCACTTATCCTCATTGGCAGGCTTCCCTCAAGAGGGTTAATATTTCAGAGCAAATTGAATGACCCTGAGAAGGAGGATGTTGAGCTTGGTTCCTTGTAGAATTTCCTCCATCTAACCCCTGGGAAACGAACATGGTAGCGAAAGTGGATGGAGCAAGGCTGTCTTATTTCATCCTCCTTAATGAGCTGCATTCATTACAGCCGAAGCACTGTTAACTGACCTCCGCTGAAAGGACTTGCTAGATTAACCGTGCTCCGTGTCCCTTCCGTAACACATGCAGACCGACGCCCTGGGCGTGCTGAAGGCACACAGCTGGCAGGCTGCTCTCTAGCAAGCGTGCATATCTCTTCTTCTCCTTACGTGCTTCATTGGCAACAATCAGCTGTGTTGTTCCCAAACCTGTTCGTGCTTGTAATTGTAACTCATTAATCGAATTAAATATTACAGACAGTGTTGGCTTATGACGGCAGAGAGAGTCGTTTTTGCTTTTTTAAAATCAAAGTAACACATGCACATAGTTTTAAAAGTCAAATAATACTTTTTAAAACAATCTCAGACTTAAAACAAATGAAAAGAGCAGCCCAGCCTGTCTTCCCCTACTCCACAGAGGCAACCAGGTGTATTTCTTTCAGCTGATTCTTTTAGCTGATATCTTCACTTTTCTTACATTACTATTTCTTTGATTCTTTAGAATGCACAGTTTGGGCTGTTATCTATTAATTTGTATTATGAAAGATAGTATTCAATTCTTTTAAAAAATATGTTTTTATTGATTTCAGAGAGAGGAAGGGAGAGGGAGAGAGAGATAGAAACATCAATGATGAGAGAGACTCATTGGTCGGCTGCTTTCTGCACGCCCCCTACTGGGGATGGAGCCTGCACCCAGGCATATGCCCTGTCCGGGAATAGAGCCGTGACCTCCTGGTTTATGGGTTGACGCTCAACCACCGAGCCACACCAGCTGGGCAAGATTTAATTCCTTTTTTAAAAAAATATATTTTATTGATTTTTTACAGAGAGGAAGGGAGAGGGATAGAGAGTTAGAAACATCGATGAGAGAGAAACATCAATCAGCTGCCTCCTGCACACTCCCTATTGGGGGTGTGCCTGCAACCAAGGTACATGCCCTTGACTGGAATGGAACCTGGGACCCTTCAGTCCGCAGACCGATGCTCTATCCACTGAGCCAAACCGGTCAGGGCAAGATTTAATTCTTTTACATCACTTCAAATGCTCCCACTTAGCCTGTCCCATTCTAGTAGAGTTAAATCAATATTAAGTATACATTCGTGTACTCTATAAAGACTGTTTCTTGCTGAGTCATGTACACTGTTCTAGAGAATATGTCCTCCCTTGTACAACTTTTTGTTTAATCTGGAGTGAAGCGTTACCTTGGTTTTTCACTTGCTTTGTTTCCTTATATATCTATCATTAGTTCAATCCCGAACTCTGAGGGGACCCTAAATCTCTCACAATCAGTCTTAAAAAAAAATCAGATACTATCAATTCATTTTCTTTTTCCCTAGAAAACACCTAAACTAGTACCCTCCGTCTTTCTGCTATAAACTAGCCTGGTTGTGCCCCAGCCACACAGCCATTGTCCTGGGCACCCCTCACCTTCGTCCTGGGGATTCTTCTTGCCTCTCTCTCCATCCTCTGCCTGACATATTTTTATCTTTTTGTTTTGGTGGGAAAAAACCAGTATACTGTTGAGAAAGAGTACAGCAGAATACGGGTTGTGGAATATATGAGAATGTCTCCACTCTCCTGTCATCTGTTTGATGGAGAGTGTGACTGGATGGTTATTTTAAGTTGCACTTTTTTCTCTCCGAATTCTGAAGACGATGTTCTTTTGCCTTCCTGCTTTCAGTCGCTGTGAGAAGCCCCACATCTACTTAGATTCCCTGTCTTTACTTATTTTTTTCTTTTTCAGTATATTTTTTTATTGTTGATAGTATTACGGATATCTCCCATCCCCTCCCACCCCTGTATCCCCCTCCTTCCAGCCCCTACGGACTCCCTGTCTATATGTGACTCTCTTTTGGTTCTCTTCAGAAGCTTTTAGGATATTTTATTTTCTGTTCTCACTTGAAATTTTACAGTAATGTGCCTTATAGTGAGTTAAATAAATTTTTTTTTTATTTACTCATTCTGCATCCTCCCCAGTGGGCCCTTTTAACCTGGAAGCTCATGGCTTTATACTGTAGCATGTTTTGTTGTGCTAGTTCTCTGAAGATTAATTATTTCTGTTTTCTGCTTCTATTGAGATGAATGTACAGTTTCCTCCTTCATTATGTTACTGTGATGAAGTACGTGAATTGATTTTCAAATATTAAATCAATCTTGCGTTCTTGAGATAGACCCGATGTGGTCATGTTATATTATTATTTTATTTCATATGTTGGTTTTCATTGTTTTCCTCACAGCTTTACTGAGGGATAATAGGTATATAATACATGGCACATATGAAAGTGTGCATTTTGATTAGTTTTGATGTATGTATGTATCCGTGAAACCATCACCGAAATCAAGATATTGGGCATAGCCGTCCCTCTTCCTGTTCACTCTCCAATCTCCAGGCGACCTGCTTCTGTCACTATAGGTTAATTTGCATTTTCTAGAATGTTGTATAAATGGAAGCATGCACCATGTACTTTTTTTCCCCTTTTCGCCTGGCTTTTAAAACTCAGCATAATTATTTAGATATTTATCCATTTTATTGTATGTATTAACAGTTCATTAAAATTTTTTTAAATTGTTGACAGTATTACAGATGCCCCCCATTTTCTCCCTTTTTTCCCCCCGTCAACCAAACCCCATCTTACCCCAGGCCTTCCCCACACTATTGTCTATGTTTATGGGTTATGCATATGTGCATATATGTTCTTTGGTTGATGTCTTCCCATTCTCCCTCCCTCATCCCCCGCCCAAGATCTGTTATTCTGTTCCATGCATCCATACCTCTGGACATATTTTGTTCCTCAATTAACTTTGTTCATTAGATCCCACATATAAGTGAGATCATGTGATATTTGTCTTTCTCTATGCTTATTTCACTTAGCACAATAGTCTCCAGGTCCATCCACACTGTCTCAAAGAGTAAGAGCTCCTTTTTTTGCAGCCACACAGTATTCCATTGTGTAAATGTACCACAGCTTTCTTATGCACTCATCTACTCATGGGTATTTGGGCAGTTTCCAGATTTTAGCTGTTGTAAATAACACTGCTTGTGAACATAGGGCTGCATACATTCTTTCTGATTGGTGTTTCAACAGTTCATGTTTTATTGCTGAGTAATATTCCATCACATGGATAGACCATAATGGACTTATTCTTTTAACAGTTGATGGGCCTTTGGGTGGTTTCCAGTTTTTAAATATTGGCAATAAAGCTACTATGAATGCTCTCGTGAAAGTTTTTTTATGGATGTGTGTCTTCATTTCCCTTGGCTAGAAATCTATGAGTAGAATGTCTGGGTTACATGGTAACGTATGTTTCACGTTTTAAGGACCTGCCAAACTCATTTCTAGCTTGAGAGCTCCAATTATTTCACACCCTCCCCAACTGAACCTTCAAACATGGTAACGTATGTTTCACGTTTTAAGGACCTGCCAAACTCATTTCTAGCTTGAGAGCTCCAATTATTTCACACCCTCCCCAGCACTTGTTATGGACAGACAGCCTTGTTAATCTCAGTCATTAAACTAAGTGTATAGTAGCATCTTACGTAGGTTTTAATTTGCATTTCCCTAGTGACCTATGACATTGCACATCTTTTCATGTGCTTTTTTACTACCAGTGTGTCTTAGTTGGTATGGCGCCTGTTCAGATCTTTTGCCCATTTCCTTAGTGGTTTGTTTGTGCTCTTATTATTCAGCTATTAGAGTTCCCATGATAAAAGGTAAATGAGGCATATTAAATGTAGGAGTTATTTTAGCAAAAATCAATTCAAATTGGGCAGGGGCAAGCCTGGAATGGTTAGGAGTATTCCACCAACATGAGCTAGAAAATAGGCCTTTTGAAGAGAAGAGGTGGGAGCAGAGGAAGGAAATTGTCTGATTGGCTAGAGCTTACTCAAGTGGTTGTACTATTTGGCAAAGCCTAGTTGGTTGGTTGTGATTGGTTGCCCTTTGGCTTGGATTCCTAACCTTGAGGTATTAGAGGCTTAGGTTTAGGTGTGTTTAGAAGGCCACCAAGGCATGAAAGCCTCCTCCATCCAATGGCCCCCTTGTTTAGTTAATTTAACACATATGTTCTAGATATGAGTCCTTTGTTAGATAGGTTTTTTGAATATTTTCTTCTTGTCTATGAATTGCCTTTTAACTTTATTAACATTCTCTTTTAAAGATCAAATGTTTTTTTTTAAGTGTGATGAAGTCTAATTTATTGATTTTTCTCTTTTTATAGTTTGTGCTTCTTGTGTAGTATATCAGATATTGCCAAACCCAGGGTCATTAAGATTTTTTCTTAAGTTTTCTAGAAATTCTATAGTTTAGCTGTTATATGGCTAATGATCCATTTCAAGTTAGTTTTTGTATATGGTGGTAGGTTAAGGGTTATGGTTCATGTGTGTGTACATTACTGTCCATTGTTCCAGTCCACTGTTCATTGAAAATAGTATCCTTTCCCTATTAAATTATCTTAGCAACTCTGCTGAAAATTAATTGACCATACAAGTGTGAACCTATTTCTGAAATTTCTATTCTGTTTCATTGATATCCGTATAACTTTACACATGAGTCATGCTGTATTCATTACTATAGCTCTATAATAAGTCTTGTCCTAAAATAGTATGTTTTCCAGCATAGCTCTTTTTTTTTTTTTTTTCAAAATTGTTTTGGCTATTTTAGGTCATTGCATTTTCATATAAAATTGTGAGTCAGCTGATCAGTTTTTCAAAAAAGCATGCTGGAAATTCAACTGTGATTGTATTAAATCTATAGATCTCTTTATAGATGTAGCTCAATTTATTATGTTAATATGGTGAATTACACTAATTGATTTTCAAATATTAAACTAACCTTTTTTTTAAAGAGAAACCCTACTCACTCATGATATATTATTCTTTTTATATAATTGGGATTTGATTTGCTGATGTTTTAATTAAGGATTTTTGCACCTATGTTCATGAGGAACCTTTTCTGTAATTTTCTTTTTTTGTAGTGTCATAAACTAATTTGGAAAAATTTCTTCCTCTATTTTCTGAAAGAGTTGTGTTAGATTGGTATTTTCTCTTCCTTAAATGTTTCATAGACTGCGCTTTGAAATCATCTGGACAAGGGGTTTTCTCTGTGGAAGGTTTTTGATTGATTACAGATTCAATTCTTTAATAGATATAGGGCTATTCAGATTTTCCATTTCTTTTTTAGTTGGTTTTGTTAAATTGTGTTTTAAAAAAAATTTGTTCGTTTACTGTGTCATTAAATATATTGACCACAAAGTTGTTTATGACATTCTCTTATTCTTTTAATGTCAGTAGGATCTGTAGTGATGTCCCCGTTTTATTACAGATATTGTTAATTTGTGTTTTCTATCTCCTCTCCCTCTCCCTCAGTCTATGTATGGATTTATCACTTTTATTCATCTTTTTGGAGAACCACTCCCCCTGCCCCATTATTTGTTCATTTTGTAGTTTGTAGATGTCTCCCCTTAACTTTATTATTCCCTTCCTTGTATTTACTAGGGGCTCACTTCACCCTTCATTATTTTAAGATTAGAGGCCCAGTGCACGAAATTCATGCACAGGTAGGGTCCCTAGGCCTAGCCGGCGATCAGAGCCAATCGGGGCCTTCCTTCCCCCGGCTGCCAGCTGCCAGCTGGGGCCTTCCTTCATTCCACACCGCCTCCTGGTGGTCAGCGCACATCATAGCGAGTGGTCGAACTCCCAAGGGGACAATTTGCATATTAGCCTTTTATTGAATAGGACTATTATATAGGATTGTTATGAGGGGAGCTTTGACCATATTTTAAGCTTTTAAGAAAATAACTGTCTTAGTCCGTTTGGGCTACTATAACAAAATATCACAAACTGGGTAGCTTGTACACAGCAGAAATCTATTTCTCACAGTTACAGAGGCTGGGCATCCAAGGTCAGGGTGCCAGCCTGGTCGGTCTGGGAAAGGCCCCTTCAGCCTACACACTGCCAGCTCCTGCCTGTGTCCTAAGGCTACAGGGGCTCAGGATGCTTTTTACATTTACCCACACATGTGCCATTTTGGTATCCCTTATTCCTTCCTGTAGATCTGATTTTCCATCATTTCCGTTCAGGTCAAAACACTCTCTCTAGTAATCCTTGGTAGGATAAGTGAACAGGACTCAGATTCTCTCAGCTTTCATTCTCTTTGTGTTTTTCTCCTCCATCGAGGATCACAGCCTTGCACTGCCTGTGTCCAGGGCCGGAAAACAATTGGCCCATAGATTCTGGACAGATGTAGAGTTGTGCATGGCAGGCAGGGTAAGTCCAGTGCTAGGCACCCTGTCATGGCGAGAAGAGGCCATCTCTTCTGTTTCCACTTTTCGCAATTCCTTTTATTCAAGTGTTGGACTTAAAAATGGATCTCCTGATTTTTTTTCCTTCCCATTTTCTATCTACTTTTTGTTGTTGTACTCTCTAGGTGTTTGTTTCCACCTTTCCAACTCTTCTACTGAACCTCCAAATTTGCTATTCATATGTTTCATTTCTAAGAGCTGTTTCCTGTTTCAGGGAAGCAATGTTTTCTTTTATTTTCTTTGTTTTAAAATAAATTTTTATTGATTTCAGAGAGGAAGGGAAAGGGAGAGAGAGAGAGAAACATCAATGATGAGAGAGAATCATTGATTGGCTGCCTCCTGCACGCTCCCCACTGGGGATGGAATCCACAACCCAGGCATGTGCCCTTGAGTGGAATCGAACCTGGGACCTTTCAGTCTACAGGCTGACGCTCTATCCACTGAGCCAAACCAGCCAGGGTAGGAAGCGATATTTTCTTGTTACCCCTCAGAGGGCTATGATGATAGGGAGGGATTTCTTCTGCCCTCTGTATTGCTCCCCCACTCCCCAAATTATAAGACAAAGTTTATTTAGAAAGTTATAAAGGTAGTAGAAGTGAGCCAGCTGGGCTGCATGGGCTCAGGAAACAAGTTACAGAGGCAGAAGAAGGGCTCTTGGAGCTTAGGAAAGAGAAAGGCAAAGGTAACACGCTCTGGGGAGGGAGGAAGAAGAAGAAGGGAAAGTGGGACATGCTTCCTGAGAGGGAGAGCACAGTCTATATTGCCTTTTTTTAAAAAATTGATTTTTAGAGAGAGGGGAAGGGAGAGGGAGAGAGAAAGAGAAACATTGATGTGGGAGCAGAACGTTGATTGGAAACCCCAAGCTCTGTTTTCCCTAGGAGCCCACTTCTACAACAGGACTTTCTGGCCCTAAATAAGGGAAGGCAGGGGTTGGTGGGTGGGAAGAGATCAACCAAAGAACTTGTATGCGTATGTGCATAACCCAGGGACACAGACAATAGTGTGGTGAAGGCCTAGGGCAGTGGTCGGCAAACTCATCAGTCAACAGAGCCAAATATCAACAGTACAACGATTGAAATTTCTTTTGAGAGCCAAATTTTTTAAACTTAAACTATATAGGTAGGTACATTGTTATTAACTTAATTAGGGTACTCCTAAGCTGGCCTTTGCTAAAAATGTCCTCAATCTGATTGAGGTACGTTAGCTGAGGTTGACCCCTTCCATCTCTCCCATCCACACTCGTCTTGTCTACTTGTTTCGTCTATCTCCTTTCGTGCATCCTCTCTATATGTCCAAACCATCTCAACATACCTTTCTCGATCCTCGACACTACATCTTCTTTCACTCCACAATGTTCCCTAAAATTAACTTAATAAACTTTACTTAAAGTTTTAAGTCAACTTTGCACTGTACGCACGCCCGCACGTGGTATTTTGTGGAAGAGCCACACTCAAGGGGCCAAAGAGCCGCATGTGGCTCGAGAGCCGCGGTTTGCCGACCACTGGCCTAGGGCAGCAGGGGGTGGGGGGTGAATGGGGGGGTGGAGGAGGCTAGAAGGGGTCAATAGGAAGAAAAGGGATCATATGTAAAACTTTCAACAAAAAAGATTAAAAAAAAATAAAAACATAAATTGTAGCATTAAAAAAAAATTCAACAAAGAAAAAAACAAAAGAAAAAGAGAGAGTGTGGCTGGGAACAGCAGTGGCTCCGGGAGGTGTGTCCGCGTGGCGGGGAGCCGGGCCACCAGGTGGCTCCCACAGGTGGTGGACTTGGCAGGCACAGGAGCATCTGGGTTCCACAGCAGAAATAGATGTCACCATCTGGCGCACAGCCCCGCAGACAGCCCCATTCCCTCCCAGTCCGACCCCTGAGCCAGGCTGCACGCAGATGGCATTTCATATCCGCTTGATTAACTTTTTTCTGCCATAGTCCTGGTTTTAAGCAAATGGAGACAGACGGTGTGTGTTTTGTTAGGGGTGTCTGCCAAGGTGGCGCCCAGTGAAGAGGGAACGGTTTCTAAGGACAGACTGCGTCTGGCAGGACTGCTGGGGTTGGAACCGGGGTGTTTCCTCTTAGAACGGGAAAGTATAACCCGGGAAAGAGGCCGATGGGCGTGCCAGCCCCTGGCGAGCAAGCAGAACTGGTTCCTGGATGGCAGGGCCTCTGCAGGAAGATCTCCTGAGGGCACTGCGCCAGCTCCTGTGTGACTGGCACGTCCGACTTCTGGGCAGAGGCCGCTGGTTTGGCGTTTAGTGGTTGATGTTCTGCAGGATGTGGACATAAATGGCAGACCATGGCCATCTCGGATGCGGTCAGGAAAGCCCGATAGGCTATGGTTACCTGTTGGACAGCAACATCTACGATCTCCATGGTTGTAAACGTTCAGAATCTTACGTGGGATTGTGGGATTTTGGAGACGCAGGGCAGGTGATGGATGTTTTTTGTTGCTGGGTTTGCCCGTTAGTTCACGTGGTCAGGCTGTCCGGGGGCATGTCCCAGGCGGATCCGTTACATGCTCCACCAGCTGTGACACCTGGATTCCCATAACGGGATGGTATTTCACCCGATCCTAAAAGCATGACTGTTGGGACTGGAGAAGCCCATCCTTTATTTTATTATTTTTTTAAATATTTTTTTTATTGATTTCAGAGAGAGGAAGGGAGAGGGAAAGAGAGACAGAAACATCAATGATGAGAGAGAAGCATTGATCTGCTGCCTCCTGCACGCCCCACAGTGGGGATTGAGCCCACAACCCGGGCATATGCCCTGACCGGGAATCGAACCGTGACCTCCTGGTTCATAGGTTGACACTCAACCACTGAGCCACGCTGGCCGGGCGAGAAGCCTATCCTTTAAAATGCCCTAATGAAGTAAATTCTGGAAACCAACTCCCGGGTCACAGCTCCAATCTACACGAGCAGGCCTTTGCTGCAGGCGTCGGTCACAGCATCACTCACCTTGAGAAGGTTCCTGTTCACACAAGGATGACCCGTCTGTGGGTCAAAGAACAGCTGCTCCCCCTGAGTCAGAAGGTGCGGCCACGCATCCCTCCTTGTCGTTTTCTGACCACCTGCGCTCAGTGAACACTCGGTGTGGCAGGGGCGCGTGGGAGAGGGACGGAACTCTGACGCCTCTGCAGACTCCCTTTACCCAGTGGATGGCTGGAGTGGCCCCTCAGGCAGTGTTCCCTGTTGTAGATACTAGAGCAGTGATTCCCAAAAGTGGGCGCTACCGCCCCCTGGTGGGCGCTGCAGCGATCCAGGGGGGCGGTGATGGCCACAGGTGCATTTGTTTTAACTTTTTTTGTATTACCTTTTTATTCTGAGTTCAATAAATAGTTTCATAATTTCAAACTTCAATGTTTCTAATTTACACCTTTCTTTACTATATTTTACGAAAAAGGTAGAAACATTAATACATATATCTTTCTGTTTAATTGCTATTAAAATTTTTAAAAAATTAATTTCCAGGGGGCGCTGAGTAATATTTTTTCTGGAAAGGGGGCGGTAGGCCAAATAAGTTTGGGAACCACTGTACTAGAGAGAATCCTAGCTCTGCTGATGGTCAATCAGAATTCCCTCCCCCGCTTCAGATCCATGACAAAGAGGAGGAAGAGTTCAATGAGAAGAGTGAGCACGATTCTGGGATCAACGAGGAGCCTCTACTCACAGCAGATCAGGTATGAGCATCTCCCTCGATTCTTGGGATTTTTTTCTTTTTTAAAATGAATTAATTTCTTTTTTTTGTTGTTCTTGGAATTTAAAAAAATATATTTTTATTGATTTCAAAGAGGAAGGGAGAGGGAAAGAGAGACAGAAACATCAATAATGAGAGAGAATCATGGATCGGCTGCCTCCTGCACACCCCGCATCGGGGATTGAGCCCGCAACCCGGGCATGTGCCCTGACCGGGAATTGAACTGTGACCTCCTGGTTCATAGGTCGACGCTCAACCACTGAGCAACACCAGCCGGGCAGGAAATTGTTTTTTTTTTAATGGCGAAAACATTTAAGATAATATACTTGTCACATCCATTTAAGGCAGGAGAAAAATGTATGGTCTCTCGGTGACTGTGTTGATGACTTGGAGTGTCTTTCAGAAGGGATTTCATTTCTCCTTATGCCTCAGTTTACCCTCCTGCTGTAAAGAGGAACATAACTCCAGACGCTTGGGTTGGGTGGGCTCCGTATTGGGTAACAGCCAGAGGCAGGCCCAGTGTTTACTGACTCTACTTCCTGCTAAAACTCTTATTTAATTCACGTGCTTGGAGTCCAGACTCTGAAACCAGGTCCCCAAACACCTGTTCTTCCAGAAACGGAAGTGGTAGGTGAGGCTTTTGCGCGATGGCTATTTCTCTCCTATTTCACAGAACACAGAGGACGCTGAGCCTTCTAAGAGGCGTCGTAGAGACACTTGTGTCTCTTTGTTTGTAAAAAAAATTAAAAAGGATAGTGCTTCACATTTGATTGCGTTGATTGCATTTTGGCTTTAATAATTTATTGCCGAAGGAGAATAAGGTTGCCTCTCTGGCTTCCTTATCCAACCTTTCGGTCAACAAATACTTATGGGTGGTTGTTTTGAGCAGGCACCATGCACTTTTTTTTCACAAAATAATTCAGAAAAAGCCCCACTGGGAGCCGTGGATGCCAGAAAGAGCTCTTCAGTAAAAGGAACTCTTTTGTGTCTGTGGCCAAAGGTGGGATATAAATAGGTAAGGATCAAGAGATCGAAGGGAACCAGATGGAAAACACAGGCGCTACCAATTAATTCTTGTGAATTTTAGGAGAAATTCGATGCTAACCGCTCTGAGATAAAGAGAAACTCAGCTGTCCAGTGCTAAAGGGGCTTGTGTCATTGGGTTGCATCCTGTGAGTGGCGTTCAGTAGTCAGAGATGGGGTGTGCCCTGAATGTATTAGCACAGATGAGAAGGTTGGGGACTAAACAGCCATTATTCTAAAGGAGGGGACAGCACATCTTCTTATCTTTGGTCCAGCCTAACATGGAGACCCCAGCCCAGCGGCCTTGGAGCCGGAGCCTGTCACAGCATCGACAACAGACAGATGCAGAAATCAAGGCACTGTGGTGACCAGGCTCATCCGTGGGGTCCTTTCGGAAGTAGCCTTTGCTTATTTGCTTTCTTTCTGTGCAAACGATAAATGTGCAAAGTCGCTTACCTCCATTCCTTTTGGCCACCATCTAACATCACTCTCACTCCAGGAGCTGCCCCCTCCCCAGTCCAGATCAGAGCTGGGTTTCTCACCTCTTTTCTGCTCCCTACACCCTGCATATCCTTTCATTCCTTTAGGATCTTTATTTTCGCTTGTTGCCAGGCAGTTTTCGTTCCTGTGTAAAACCTGGAGAAATAGCCATTTCCTCCCAGGTGAAAAAACCCTCCACATTTTGAGTTGTGTTGTTTTTTCCCCAGTCATAGGCACTGTGACGATGAATGGGCTGGGTTTCGTGTTAAAGCGGATGAAACATTTTCCTACTTAGACACTAAGTGCTCAGCCCATTGAAGTCAGGTTCCCTTCCAGGCAGCTCTGCTTCCTTCCCTGAAAGCGTCGTATTTCCAATAAAGCACTCAGCCGAATGCTGTTCTTGGGAGACGCTTTGCATTAAAGGAAGGAGCATGTCTAAGCCGTAGGTCGGGCCCATTTTTATTATTATTTAATACGTATTAAGGAACAGCACCGCTTTAGGAATTTTACAGACAGCAAGTTAGACCTGTCCTTACCGGACCCAAATCCCAGCCAGAATGTCCCTCCAGCAGAGGACAGGTCACCTACCCTCCTGTGGGCCTTCCTCAGGTCATCGAGGAGATCGAGGAAATGATGCAGAACTCCCCGGACCCTGAGGAGGAGGAGGAGGCCCTGGAGGAGGAGGACGGGGCCGAAACTTCCTCCCAGGCGGACTCGGTGCTCCTGCAGGAGATGCAGGCCTTGACCCAGACCTTCAACAACAACTGGTCCTATGAAGGTGAGGGCTGGGGGCGGGCTCGCCCAGGAGGGACCCCCCTGCCCCGGGCCAGGCGCTGGGCACGCGCCTCACTGTAGCTAATAGGACCTCGCATCCAGGGAGTTGGCAACTCCTTCTTACCGGGCATTGGGAGAGAAGGTAGCACTTTTTGGAAAATTAAAATGGCAAAACGGAGCAAAGAACATGACTTAATCAATGAGAACCCCCTACAAAAGGTAATAATCATGACAGCTCATGTTTTTGGAGTTATTCCTATGAGCTACCTTATTCTAAGATGTTCTACGAATAATGTCATTTCATCCCACACCAACCGCAGGACTGAGCTGAGTGTCTGAGAGGTTAAGCGACTTGGGCCACTGTTGCAGAAATATGATTAAAAACAAACCTCCTTTCCACCCAGAGAAGCTTTCCACAGGAGCAGAGAATGAAAACAGTTCTGTTCTTGAATAAGCATTAAGCCAGAGCGTGAGGCACGTCATGAGCAGCCGCTGAAGGGGCTGAGGAACCTGAAAGAAATCCCACTGTTGTCCAGAGCCCAGTGGAGGCAATCCACTCCATTCATTACGCTCTGCAGTTTGGAGTCAGGTCACATATCCTCCTTGGTGATTACTCTTCTTTCTTTTCCATTGATATTTTTTCCATTGATTTTTAGAGAGAGTGAAAGAGAGCGGTGGAGGGAGGGAGGGAGAGAGAGAGAGAGAGAGAGAGAGAGAGAGAGAGAGAGAGAGAGAAACACTGATGTGTCACATTGATTGGTTGCCTCCCCCATGCACCCTGACCGGGGCTGGGGATCAAACCTGCAATCCAGGTATGTGCCCTTGACTGGGAATTGAACCCGCGACCCTCAGTGCATAGGCCGGCACTCTAACCACTGAGAAACTTGGCCAGGGCGATGCTTACTTTCAAAGCAGTGACTCCCTGGTTCTATTTTTTTCCCCTCCTCTCCACTGCATTTTCCTCCCATCTTTTCCCTCCATATCCTCCCTTCTCTCTCCTGCCTTCCTCTCTCTCTTTTTTTTTTAAATTAAATCTTTATTGTTCAGATTATTACAGTTGTTCCTCTCCCCCCCCCCATAGTTCCCCTCCACCCGGTTCCCCCCCCCCCCGCCCTTTCCCCCCATCCATAGGTGTACGATTTTTGTCCAGTCTCTTCCCGCACCCCCCACACCCCTTTCTCTCCCCGCCCCCCCCCGAGAATAGTCAGTCCACTCCCTTTCTATGCCCCTGATTCTATTATATTCACCTCTCAACTCCCTGGTTCTTGAGGAAACATTCCTGAGTCCAGAGACGGGCAGGAGCTTTATTCGGCCATGAAAATGAGTGACATGCGTTTGAAAAGGACAGAGAAAGCAGTTCTGAAAGGAGAGGGAGGTAAGGGAGAGGGAACGTCTCACCCTTATTTTCAACAGGAAGAACCAAGCCTCTTCTTTTCCCCTTGCATTTCCCCTCACACCACATCCCAGCGGGAGGGCTGGAGCCAAACCCAAAGCCAGATGGGTCAACTCCAGAGTCCACACTCGGTCTGTGTATCGTACTGATTCTCCAACACAGATGGGTAGTCACTAGGATTGTGCAAAGAAACAGGTGGATGAGGAACGAAATGACAAGATGCAGCACTGCAAAGGCTAACCTGGGTATGAATTCCATCAGCCCGCAGGGAGGATGATGCTCCTGCTGGGGAGTAGACCATGGGGGTGGGGAGATGGGGACCCGGAAATGGAGAGAGAAGGTGGGTGGGTCTGGGTAGAAAGATCGGTCCAAGCATGGGTTAGAATAGTGGCAAAACGGAGGCGTGAGCTGAAGAACTGATGGGAAGTGAGCCTGGCTGTCGGGACAGAGGCAGGGCGTGACCGGCCGGAGGAATCTGGGCGGAGCGGAGCGATGGAGCGCACTTGGCTGTGGCGCTGCCTTCACAGCTGCCAGGTCAGGCCATTCCCAGCCGCACAAAGGCCCAAACACAGAGAGGCTCAGCCAGAGACTCGCGAAAGCAGCTGCAGTGCAGAGTGAAATGGCAAACGCAGAGGAGGAGGGCCGCTCGTGGAACGAGATAAAGGGGAAGTATCCGAGCAAAGCAGAAACGAAAAGGGGAGGGACCTGGATGCTGAGGCAGAAACAAGAGATGCCGTTAGAAAGGGGTCCATTGGCCATGAATCCATTTTAGATGAAGAAGCCTCAGGGGACAGGAATTCAAGTAAAATGACCTGGGTCTCATGATCTCGGGTCCCCTTCCCTTTCCCCCCTCTCTCTTTTTTTCTTTATTTCAAGAAAAATGATCTTAAATATAATAATGTTACATGCAATAAACATTAATATCTCAAGAAAAACCATTTTAAATATAATAATGTTAGATTCAATAAACACCAATTATTCAAGAAAAATTATCTTAAATATAATACTAGAGGCCCAGTGCACAAAATTCGTGCACTCGGGGTAGCGGTGTCCCTCAGCCCAGCCTGTGCCCTCTTGCAATCTGGGAGGCCTCAGGGGATGTCCAACTGATGGCTTAGGCCCGCACCCCACAGAGAGTGGGCCTAAGCCTGCAGTTGTTCATCCTTAGTGCTGCTGCGGAGGCGAAAGAGGCTCCCGCCACTACCGCTGCGCTCGCCAGCCGTGAGCCCGGCTTCTGGCTGAGCGGAGCTCCCCCTGTGGGAGCGCACTGACCACCAGGAGGCAGCTCCTGCGTGGAGCGTCTGCCCCCTGGTGGTTAGTGTGCATCATAGCAACCGGTCGTGCCACCGTTCGGTCAATTTGCATATTAGCCTTTTATTATATAGGATTACATGCAATAGCAGACCACTCTCCTCCCGCTCGCCAGGGTTCACTTTCCACTCTGAGTAGCCCGGCTTCCGCACACTTCCCCCACTTTTGAATGCAGGCGCTGCCACATGCCCTGCTAATTTCACTGTCAGCTTGATCAGCTCCTGGGAATCAGCACCACCCTCTATTGCTCTTCAGCCCCAATGCCAAAACCCCCTCTGTTTTTTTTTGTTTAAAATATATTTTTTTATTGATTTCAGAGAGGAAGGGAGAGGGAGAGAGAGAAATAGAAACATCAATGATGAGAATTATTGATCAGCTGCCTCTTGCACATCCCACACTGGGGATCGAGCCTGCAACCCGGGCATGTGCCCTGACCGGGAATCGAACTGGGACCTTCTGGTTCATAGGTCGATGCCCAACCACTGCGCCATGCTGACTCGGCCTAAAACCTCCTCTTTATGCTCCCTCCCGCCCCACCCTTGACCCATTTCACATGAGGAATAGTGTAGAAACAGGACAGTTTGGAAGACAGAACAAGGGATCAAGAAGCCACCTGTCTGTCCACACACTTTTTTGTGGGCAGAGTCCACTGGCTTCCTTGGGGGCCTTTTCTCCTTCCCCCTTTGCTTCCCCACGAGGGCTGTCTTTTCTGCAGACAGCACACTGGCCCCGCCCTTCCCGGCACACCCCAAAGTTGTGAAGGTCTCTCCTGGCCCTCTGCATGGTGGGAAGGGGTCTCCCCTCGAGGGGCCGTCCCACCTGAAGTGGCAGCGGCCCCGGAGCCTCTGCAGCGGCTCGGGCTCGGCTGCAGGTGCCACCTGTGGGCGTCTCCCCGCAGGACTGAGGCACATGTCCGGGTCGGAGCTGACCGAGCTGCTGGACCAGGTGGAGGGCGCCATCCGCGACTTCTCGGAGGAGCTGGTGCAGCAGCTGGCCCGCCGGGATGAGCTGGAGTTCGAGAAGGAAGTGAAGAACTCCTTCATCACGGTGCTCATCGAGGTGCAGAACAAGCAGAAGGAGCAGCGAGAGCTGATGAAGAAGAGGCGGAAAGAGAAAGGCCTGAGCCTGCAGAGCGGCCGCATGGAGAAGGGGAGCCAGATGCCCCTCAAGGTATGTGAGCGCCCAGCCGGAAGCCTGTGCGTCCCCCCTCGAACCCGGCACTTCAGGTCCCGGGACCAGCCCTGCAGCGGACAAGAACAGACTTCTGCGCAGTGGCTGATGGGACACAAACATCATCGAATATGTTCTCTTAGTCAAGACCTTGGGAAGGGGGGTGAGGGCATTTAGGGTTGAGAAGTGGAGCCCCGGGACTCTGGGCGCCGTCCTGATCACCTCGCTAGGATGCGGTGGGTGTTTCAGGACCGAAATGGTGGTGCTTCATTGGTACACGGACAGGATCCTTCAGAGCAGACGCTCAACCAGGGAAGCTCAGCAGAATCCCCTGGGGAGGTTTTTCAGGAGCCTCTGCCTGCGCTCTGGCCACACCTGGGGCACTGGCCTCGCTGTGTGCCTTTGGAAAAAGCATCTCAGATAAGGGCAGCTGCTTGACATCTGCCCTTCTCTCTCTTTTTAAAAAAGTATATTTGATTTTTCAGAGATGAAGAGAGAGAGAGAGAGAGAGAGAGAGAGAGAGAGAGAGAGAGAGAGAGTCATTGATCGGCTGCCTCCTGCAGGCTCCCTACTGGGGATCGAGCCCGCAACCCAGGCATGTGCCCTGACCGGGAATCGAACCCTGACCTCCTGGTTCATAGGTCGATGCTCCACCACTGAGCCCTGCCGGCTGGGCCATCTGCTCTTCTCAGTGGCTGAGTATTTTGTTCTCTTCCCTACGATATTTGCATCAACATCTGTCCAGGTTTTACTGTCCTGCTTCATTTTACACAGGAAGCAGTAGAGTAAAATGTGGAAGTGCCTGGGGGTTTGTTACCCTGGGGGGGGGGGGGGCAGTGACTCATTTAGGTAAGAGTCTTCCACGCTGTTCATCCTCCCAAAGCCCAGGTTTCCATCTGGCCCGTCTTAGCCCAGGTCTTACACTTACTTTCTAGTCCCAGCAGTCTGGGCAGTGACCTAGACAGTGTGGCAGCTCAGGGGTCCGGGCGGTTGAGAGAGGACACAAGGCCCTGGGGGAGGGGGGGGGCGGAGGGGGCCGTGGAGCGGGAAGCAGCTGCTCTTCTTGGTCTCCTCCCCCCAGCGCTTCAGCATGGAGGGCATCTCCAGCATCCTGCAGAGCAGCATCCGCCAGACCTTCGGCTCCTCGGGGACTGACAAACAGGTACAGCTGTCTCCCTGGTCCCCGCTGTCCTCCCAGCAGAGCGGGGAGTGGGGGTTCAATAGGAGGATCCCGGCACTCGGGCAAGGGCAAGGGCGGTCCCCCAACTTGCTTCACTCTGGAGGAGGAGGAACGTGTCTTTGTAAAGGTGAACAGTTCCTTGAGCTTCAGGACGTGGAGAAAACTTAAAAGTCGACATTGCGCGTAGCCCTACAAGTCAACTTGTTTTAAGAACAAAATGCCTGAAAAGGGAAACGCATTTGATGATCGATGAGTCCACCACTCGGGTCGCCAGCAGACCAGCCCCCCCAGGTCCACGCCTTTAGCCGCCCACTCTGCCTGTCGCCCGCGCCGTGGCATCTCCGGGTCGGTCTGTTGAGTCGGCTACTTGCCTGAGAAGCATTTCCGGTTCCTTGTAGACAGCGCTCAGAACGTTTACTGCGGACCTGCTATGTGCTGAGCTCTGTTGCTAGGCCCTCAGGTGCCAAGATGAGCAAGTCCTGGCAGTTCTTGCTCATCTTGGCACCTGAGGGAGATTTCTCTGCACTCGGGGTAGGGGTGTCCCTCAGCCCAGCCTGCGCCCTCTTGCAATCTGGGAGCCCGCAGGAGATGTCCAACTGATGGCTTAGGCCCGCACCCCACAGAGAGTGGGCCTAAGCCTGCAGTTGTTCATCCTTAGTGCTGCTGCGGAGGCGAAAGAGGCTCCCGCCACTGCCGCTGCGCTCGCCAGCACCCTCACGGCGTGCACCATCTGATAGAGATGCCGTGTGCAGACGGATGAGTGTAGAATAAGTGCACATGCATTGTGTGTCTCACACATACTTGTAGCTGGGTCCCGTGTTAGAATTCTAGGACGCGTTATGGGAAGAGATTTTGGGAACATCTAACTCGGTCCCCTCATTGCTCAGCGGCGAGAACCGAGGCCCAGAGAGATGAGGCAGGATTTCCCCAAGGCCACGCGGCTGGTGTGTGGGAGAGACACGTGGCACAGCCACGACTAACACAGAAGCCTCTGGCTTTGGGTCTGGAGGTCTCACCCACTCTGCCCGGGGGGCCCCCAGGGCCCTTCACCTCCTTCTGGCCCAGGGCCGGATACCCCACTGGGTTGTCCCCAAGATGATGTTGTTGTAGGAGCGCCTCACACCCAGCAGAGGGCGCAAATCCAACATTCAAGATCGAGGGTGTGGTTGAGGTTCTCTGGCCTGTCATTTGGACAAAAGAGAAGCCAGCCATTCATTCTCAAATTCACTGCAAAGGGTAAGAAGATACAAGACCCTCTCTTTGCTCTCAGCCCCGATGAGAAACATCCCACCCGGACTTTTAAATTAAAAGCAGAGTTCCTAATCCCTGGAAAATGCCCAAGTTGGAACGGAGGGACATTTTTCCTGGGGGATACGGGCAAGTCTTAGCTTTAAAGAGACACTCCCCCAAAACAGAAGGTCCTGAGACACTGGTGTGTGAACTACACGGGTGCTGTGTTGAACGCGCCCTTTGACGGAGCGTGTTTCTTAGAGGAAAGCCCATCCCCGCTCGGGTGGTCCCGCGTAGCTCACCCCAGAGGCCCGCGCCTCAAGCGCATGCGTTTGTCTCCTAGTATCTGAACACAGTCATCCCCTACGAGAGGAAGGCCTCGCCTCCGTCGGTGGAAGACCTGCAGATGCTGACCAACAGTGAGTAGCTCCCCTTCCCAGCCAAGTCAGCTGCTCAATGTCCTGCATCCCTCCCTGTGGGTCACACCCTGGGTGCCTCGGGCCCGAGATGTCCCAGACGGGTGGGTGTCAGACGGCCAGACTGTGCTCCGTGTCACGGCCTCCCTGGCCCCGAAGCAGGGGTGAGATCGCAGGGCTCTGCGGTGATGCCCAGCGCGGTCTTGTCTCTCCCGGTGTCTGTAAGGGACCGGATTTGCCAGGAGAAGACAGTGAGCTAGGGAACCAGGTTGGGAGGGGCGGAGGGGTGGGGTGCATCGTGTGCAGGGACTGTCTGGGTCACCCCGCAGTCCTCAGGTTTTGCATCCTCTGCCCTGCCCGCCTGTTCCCCCTCTGCCACTGGAGGATGCCGCTGGTCTGAACTCGTGCCCCCCCCAGCAGGGAGCAAAGTCCCTGGGACTGGCTGTCTCTTTAAAGAGAAGCCACGTGTCTTGGGTGGGGTAAGGCTGATGGGAAAGGACAGTGTGGTTTCCCTCCACTTTGGCTCTGCTGTCCAAATAGTAATAAATATTCTGAGCTTAGGGAGGAAAGGGTGTAAAAAGCCTTTTGGAGGCAACATGTCTTTATGTCCATCTAACACAACAAGCCCCAAAGGGCCAGGGCGCGTGGTGTTGGCCATCCGTCAGCTTGATTCTTGTAGGAAGAGGATCCTCGGCTGAGATGTGACAGGCTCAGTGAATCAGGAGTCCATCTCCCTGGCAACCGTGCGCTGCTTGAGTGACAGACTAGCCAGGCTGCCCAGCCCGCAGCAGCGCTGCCCGGAGGGACCGGGCCAGCCTCAGGTCGACCTGGTACCCCAGGGGATGGGAAGAGGCGCTTCCTCTGTCCAGCGGAGGGAGACGGATGCCTGCTGGGCCCAGTGCTAAAGGGGACCGGCCGTTCTCATGTCTCTCAATTTGGAAAACCAAGGCAGGTTCTGGTAAACAGAAATCTCGCCGACATCAGGAGCTGCTGAGCCCTCGGGAATCCGGAATCGTAAATTCAAAAGGCATTGGCTTCCTCTAGGCTCGCTTTGAACTCCTTCATTTGCATAAATATGCACTAAGAATTTTTTTTTTTAAAGGGAGCAGATAGAGATGAGCTGACATTTATAGGTGTTGTGTTTTCACAAGCAGTAAGCGTTTGGAAAATAAATTGGACAGATGATGAAGGCTGATCTGTGTAAGGAACTCTATCATGGTCCCAACAAAAGGAAGAGCTGTTCATTCATGCATACCCATTGCGGGATGCAGCGCGAAATCCTTTCATTCTGATTAAGAAGCTGTGGGTTAGTTTACATTTTCTAAGTTCACTTAGAAAGTTATCGCTCGAGTAGGTCGCTCATTTAGAATACGCTGGGAAAGTGAACAAAGGAAAAGAAACACTTCATTGTTCCCTTGGCTGTGGTTTCTATGTTGGTGTTTTTCAGCCATAATATTTAATGTCTTTTTCATGGAGTTGGGATTATGCTGGCTATAAAATTTTGCAGCACGATTTTAATCACGCCCGTTAACATTTGGTTAACATTTTTAAAATGGCTCTCTCTTCTATCATGTGGCTATACATTCCAATATTTTATTCTTTTGAAAAGGAAAAAGCTGCCATCTTTTCTGAATGCCAATTCTGTAGGTTACAAAAGCCCTTTTTTTAAATTTTTATGCCAAATCTTTGTATGGATTTACGAACAATATTTCCTCTTTACTCCCAAATGGGCCAAAGACCAGCTCTGAGGCCTGGGCACCCCGTACATTTTGGGTTTTGGAAACCAACTTAGACCCATATCGACGGAGTGCACTTACTGTATTTTTACGGCTACCTTCTTGGTGCGGCGTCCAGCTGCCCGTGCTCAGTTGCAGAGCACTCCCAGCCTGTTCTGTGGAAGTGAGTACATGTCTACAAACACAGAAGAAACAAAACAGAAGAAGCCAACACCGGCAGGGGCTCAGGCTCAGTCTCTTTCCCGATCTGGCCGCTGACTCCTGCCGCCGTCAGCTTGGTTCCGACCCACCCACTCCTGGTTTCTGGAATCAAGTTGCGTGAAACTAGGCAAAGAAACCCACAGAGAGCAGGGACATGGAGGTGGATGGGTGCCTCTGTTGTCAGGGCTGCCGCCTGACCTGGGATCAGTGCCGGCTGATCTTTATTCTTCTCTCCGTTCGCAAGAAGTAATACGTGCTCATTGAAAAAAGCCAGGCACTGTGGGCATATGACATAGAAAGGAGCTCCCCCCATGGTCTCACTCCAGAGACAACCACTTTGAACAGTTCCATGCACTTTATTCCAGATATTTCTGTGAGTACTAGCATTTATTTAAAAGTTAGTACATAATGTCCTGTGGCCTTCTCTCTTCACTGTTAAGATGTCTGGCACATACAGATCTCTCTCCTTTTTCATAAAGACCACACGGGAGAGAGTTTATTGAAGGAATCGATTGGTGAAGGAATCTATTGGTAGACACCCCCCCCCCATTTCTTGGGACTATAAACAAGATTCAGCTACTTTCTTGAAGGGTTTCCTACAAAGCTGACTTCTACAATATGGATTATGAACATGAGAAGATGCTTTTGGCATCGAGAACAGGTGTTAGCCCGGTGGGTCAGACTGGACCTGGGTTGGGCACTTGAGTTCTGTCTAGGAAAGAATTCAAACCCAAGACTCAAACTGTAAGAGAAAGTGTATGTAGAACGCCACAGAGGCAGAAGTGAGCTGTGGAAGGAATGGGCCCAGGAAACACGTTAGACCAGTGGTTCTCAACCTTGGCTGCACATTAGAATCACCTGGGAATCTTTTTAAAATCCTGATTTCTGGGCCTCATCCTCCGGAAATTCTGTTTCTTTGTTACTAATGTTGTGGCCC